>NW_027551918.1:0-300000 GCF_045843805.1 Urocitellus parryii | reverse complement strand
TAAATTTTCAGTTCTAGTGTTTATTAATCTTTTTTAAAATTTCCATGATAATTTGGGAGCTTCTCCAATTTTCTCTCCTAAGGAAAGATAACAACATGCTACTACTAATAAAATTGCTCCAAATTTTCTGCATTATTCCCAATGAAATCTCAGAAGTATTTTAGGAAAGCAAATTTACTAAAATTTATTTCCTTTAGACAATGTCAAATCCAGAAACTTAAGAGTAGCTAGTCCTGTCTTCTCAAAGGAAGAATTTACAAAAGTGCAAAATGCTTTATTTTGAATCTTCTTGTTTCCCTAAAGTAGTGAGGTGCTTACAACGACGTATATGTTCCTATATCACAGAAATAACTAAAAATAAAGAAATATATATCGTTTATTGCCATCGAATGCTACTGATCAACAGGTCACAGGAAAAAGTTATACATAGATTTGAAAACCCGGCTGGCCCCGCCACTGCTTTGTCCCTCTGTGGCCTATTGGCATGTGCTTATAGAGATAACTTAGAATTGAATAATTTATGAATTGGGCACAATGATACTAGCCTTTTAGGGAGGGTCATTGGGCTTAAAAGAACATCAGTACAGTGCTTACACAGTGCCCATCAAAAAAGCGGGCATTAAAATAATATTGTGTGTCATACGTTTATGTTATATGTTTATGATATATGCCATTTGATTTCCACAAAAATTCTACAAGGAAGCCAAAGTTCAAAAAGAGTGGCTTATTTATGTCTAATAAACACAGGTGTACAGGCTTTGATCCTGGAATTTGTGACTTAAGCCTCTTATCACTAACTCTTCTTTTTTTCATGGTAACTCAACTGTAAGTATTCACTAATCTAGAGACACAAGTAGCTTTTTCTACTTTTAGAGCCTTTAATATGCAATATTTGAAACTTAATTCAGTAGTTGCAATTACGATTCTAAAGAACTGGAACAAATTTCAGAAGACACAAACAAAGATTGTTAAAAATGTATGGACCAACACGACATTTTCCCCAATTTTGCATTCTGATAAGATTTCTGAATTGCCACAGATATCTGAAGCCAACTAGTAATATGAACCAGGGTTTATCACTGCTGGGGCCACTGTGAGCCAATCATCAGCTGCCAGCAATCACCATTTCAACACAGTGAAATAATTTTCCTCAGAATCCACAGGAGGTTTCTATGCAAGATGTATGTGAAACTTAATGGTAATTATTTGAAGAAATGAGCTTTATAGTTGCCTGGGAATATATTCCCAAACCAATTTGAATAGATATTACATTATTTAATTTTACTCAAATAAGTTCATTTATCAAGAAGTAAATTTTTCCAACAGAGATAAAATGAGATCAATAGCACAACATTTATTTCATCATTTGCTTTTTAATTGAACATAAGATTAAATTTTCAACAATTCTTAGAAAGTCTTTAGCAATAATTAAAAAGATCACTTTGGTTAAAATATTGTAAACATGACATTATAATTTGATTCAGATTTGTCACTAGGATAACCACAAATAATTCAACTGCTAAATAGTTTGCTGACTTTCCTAATAAATAAAATTCTTCCAAATTGTCTATGATTAATTCTGTCAGTACAACAGCAAGATTTACAGCACTACTGCTAAGTGCCTCTATAGTCTTCTATTCTTATACATTTAATTCATCTGCATTCAAGGTGATATTGATTATTTCAATGACAAAAGGAGAGAATTACTGTCTCTTTGGGATTACTAAATTCTTTTGGGGAAACTAAACTCAGGAAAAGTAGTAGTGACATTTATAAAAATATTACCAACTAACAAACTAAATCCTTCAAAAATAGGACAAGTGGATTCGAACATTTGCACAATTGTCCAAATTGTTTAATGTTACTTTATATTCAGAGATAACCAATATGTTCACATGCAAGTTTAAATCATATCTCATTTTAAATATGGTGAAAATATATGTGGCAATTAAATGCAAGAATTTTAAAAGGCACTTAAATATAAGGCTGTGGGTGTTTATTTCATGAATACTAACACTGGATGCAGTAGAGGCAATGGAAGGGATTCTTGTCTTTGTTGTGCCACAGAAATATCCTTTCCTGACCCAACAAGCAATTTCAGTCTTGTTACAATAGAACTATCATAAAGACAGTTACAATAGATCAGTCTAGGTAGACTAAGTAGTTTCTACCCAAATGTCATACCTCATGCCAAAAACAAAAGCAAAATAAACAGCTATTCTGAACATATGTAACTCTTTTATTTCTCCTATTTAATGTATTTTAAATTTTATGTTCTTGCTGCAACTTCTTACCACCAAAATAGAACCATGAAACTCCCTGCAGTAGGAGAGCTTAGATATTCTACCCATTCCTTAGCAAAAAAGTAACTTTGTTAAATAATCTTGGTCTTTTGGTGGGAATATGTGTTATAATCCTTTGAAAAGTTCAGCAAATTGGGATAAATCTGGAGAACTCAGGTAAGAATAATGTATTTAGTTTTATCTATTCTTAACTGAAGTCAAGAAGAAAAAAGGAGAATGTAATATCAAAGATGGAAATGAAAATCCTACCTCTTTTCTGCCATTATGCGCATTATGCCATTATGAAGAGAAGGGAGCAAGTGAAGTACTAAACATGGGTACATAGATTTTTTTTAATTCTGGACTTAACCTTAGAAGTGACAGGTGTAAAATGATTGGAATAAAATAAGGTTGTTTATTGCAGTCATGGGACATGCAATTCAAAGTAAGACTTTTTCAGACAAAGAGAAGCTCTAAGTTTAACTTCGGCAGGCTGCTCTCAACCTCTTACAACATAGATGCTGTGTTGAGAATTTATAGACTTGCCATATATAAGAGATATATGGCAGGAAGGCCAGGGATTGAGTGATAGGTGGGACACACATAAACACGAATGTGTAAAAAAAAATTAGATATCAGTGAATATGACTGTTAACAATCAAATCAAAAAGATATTTTGCTTTTCAAAATAAAATAATAATTTTCTAAATATCTGGATTTATGACTTGCTTCTCAGTATTTTGGTTGCTGATTAGATTGCCTGGAACTTTCTATCAAAACAAACAAATGGATGACCAATTATTTATATTTTAAAGCAGACTAAAGAAACATACATAATAGCATTTTGTCACTTCTATAAACATAAATGCATAGCAATAAATCAAAATTGTGCAAAACCTAAAGCTCATTTGTTTGCTGTTTAGTAGCCAGAGATCATATTGATCTGACATATCTTTGTAAATTTTTGGTTTGTTACTTATTTTCATTGATTTACTTTGTGGAAAATGCTTTCTGGGTTATCATACATTTTCTTTTTGGAACACTGCAAGGAGATTAGTACTAAATAAATTCAGATGAAAATGTATCAATCCATGTTCCTAGAAACATAAAACATCATTGTATTTGCTTCATCTACTTTTTTCACTGTTTGGAATAAAGTAGGTAGATGGCAAAATAAAGATGCATTTCAAAATACATATGATTTTATCAAAATATTGCACAAACATTAAAATTGCTTTCTTATTATTGCAAAGTAGTTAAATCCTTCGGTGTCATCACTGAGAATCTTTCATGGTTCAAATGGGAATTGGAAACCTAAAGATTAGCACTTACTAGTTCTCATGAAATGTTTGAATCTTTGCATCAGTAACTTTGTTGGATAAACTAGGCTCTGGTTCCTTGATAGCTTCTTAAAGCAAGTGACAATGCTTAAAATGATTTCACTTGTAACCATGTAATTTGAAAATCAGTAAAAAGAAAAAAAAGCCTCAAATTTTGTCTGTAGAGTTCGGTTTCTCTTGGAAATATTATCAGTGATACAGTTAAATGATTCAACCAGAAAAATTTAGGGAAACATTTCAATATTTTAAATAAACAAATTAACCATCTTTGGGGAAGATTTTGTTTTAAAAAGCAGTTGGTGACAGCCTCCTTTCTGCATTATGTATCTATAAATACATAATACCTCTATTTGTATAAACAAATAAATTAGTTCTACAAATATTTACTTGAACTCAGTGACAGTAATGTTGATTTCAGAACACTTTTTGTTGGTTTTTAATCAATGCCTTGTAAGATTTTATTTATGGCTTCAATAATATTGCAAGGTCTCAGATTAGGTTTTATATAAAAATATACTTATTTAACTGATAATACTTGCCACGGACAAAGTTTTAGAAAATTTACATCTTGTTAGAGATATTATTAAAAATAGAATTCAAAGATTTGACTAGGCTTTAGGATATTGGATCAAAATAAGTTAATAAATTGAAGAGCAACCTACAAAATTGCTATAGCAACATTCCAATATCCAACTTAAAAATTGATCCATGAAGTCCCTATTTCTCTACACTCATAGAAAATGTAATTGTTAGCCATTTAAGTAAGAATATGAGATGAATACTTAAAGAGCCTTCTCTCTTTTAGCAATCTAACAGGAGATATACCTTTGTTGATAAATGGGGAAACTCTCACATTATAATTAGCTTCAATGGTATAAAATAACATAATAGATCATAATACAATTGCTCTAATACATATAATAACCTATGTCATAATTGCACATTTTTTAAAAACAGTACTATTTTCACATTACATTTTATTTCTGAAAAAGCACTGGGAATTTTCTTCTATTTTCACACCCTCTTCCAGTTGACTGCATCAAAGATATGGTATGAGGTTCTACCTATAAATGCTGACTCTCAAATATTTTTTCTGCTTTCCAGTCAGATATTGTTAATTGGATTTAACACTGAACCAAACCAAACTCACGATTTCCTGTCAAAACATGCACTGAGAGAATGGTGTCACTATCTATCCGATAACACAGTAGAAAGCTTAATTCATGCTAACTCTTCCTTTCGTTTCACTAACATATCTTGTCATAGCCAAGGCAGGTCACTTTTACCTACTGAGCCTCTCTCAAGTCAATACACAGCTCTATCATGACCGCACTGGCCAAACTGTCCCATGCTCCAGCTTCCTGGCTAACTTGGCTTTGGCTCTAAAATCCCTTCAGCCAGAATGGTCTTTTCCATTTTCAAATGTTTAATTTATCCTCACCCTCCGGTTTCTGGGATTTTTGGCTCCTTAGAATAAAGATCCTTTAAATGACTTAAGAAATAAATTAAAATAAATTTTAAAAAAGTCTTTTAAATGACTTGACATATCCTGCTGAATCAATCTGTTTCCCATTATTCTCAGCCTAATTGTATAAGAGATGTCTCTTTATTCTCTGCTTGGTTATACCAACCAACATTCACTTTATTAAATGATCAGACTTACTCCAGATATGTGGGTGTTGCTTCCTTAGACAGAATTGTCTAAGGAATCTTTTTTTTTTTTTTCATTATTCTGGTCTGACTTCATTTCTATAGGACATCCTTCACTGGCCTCTCTGACTTGGTTGGTCTCTTTTGTTTTCTACTTTTCTGTCACCAGACTCTCTCTGTCATATTATTTATCATACCTCCTATTGCCATGAATTGTGTAATTTGAATTAATTACTATTTTCCATATGTCCTAAACTCCTTAAAAAAGGAACCAGTAGTCATCATAGTAGGAACTCAATAAATATATTGAATTAATGATATATTATTCACCAGCTATGTAAATCTGTAGCACATAAAAATATAATAATTACAAACTATAATAATTGAGATAATGTGAATTTTTTCATGTCTTAATATTTAAAATATACACTCACCACACTTAATTTTAAGGAACTATAGTATAACCTCTGGTAAATACAAAAAAAAATAGATACTTGACCTCCATTTCATATTTTGGATGGGAATTAATAATCCTAACATCCAGGTCACTAACCTGATACATTTAGATACTCAGTATGTATTCAGCATGTAAGCACATTATATTAAACATAGTATCTGCCATAAGAATGGCATATTATATGAGGAAAATCAAACTTCCTCCCTGAAATCTTAATCATAGCATGAGTCTGAAAGCAAAAATCAAAGTTATCTCTAGGGAAGATCTGAGTGATGATGACATAACTTGTAGAAATTATTAGAACTTGAAGAACTGAGAGGGAGTACAGTGTTCACATTTGAGAATATGGACTGTTGGAGAGGAGGTTGGAGATGATGCTTCCTGAAACCTCAGGTGGCCTGAAGGGAATCAGATATTTAGTCAAAGTGGATGCTGGGTGAATAGAGGGTCTGCCTAGAGCACAGGTAAGGTGAGATTGGTCAGCTCTGCAACGAAGTTTTGAATTTGATGCTGAACTGAATCAATTACTTTTTTTTTTAAACCAGAGATTTTGGTTTGAATGGCACAAATCAAGGAAAGAGAGAAAGACAGACTGATAGGAAGATATTCACTAACTCACCGTCAAGAGATAGTGATTACTCTTTGGCAGAAGGACTTGAGAGGAGGAGATGAATGGTAGGAATTACAACCAAAAGGAAAAGAAAGTGACACCTATATTTCCCTTAACATACAGGCTGACTCCAGAGTTGTGTGCCTTTAATGTTATTGAGAGGTAGGGAAAAGAAACACAAGATCAATTATGGTCGTATTATAAAATGTCAAGGCATACAAGTAGAAGGATTTAGCAAGTAAAACCAAAAAAAAAAAAAAAAAGAGTTCAAGATTTAGTAAATGAGTCAGGAGTGACCACACAGATGAATATTGAAGAATCTACCCAAATCCATAGTTCTTCAAACTATGGAACTGATAAAGGAGGGAAGGATCACAGGAATTTCATTGCTGATGTTTTCTCATGGCTGTTTTGTACTAGACTTCCGTGGAAAACTAGAACCATGTAAACCTTTGTAATCTCTAGAAAGATGAGGATTGGGCTTGGGTCCATTCCTAATTTCCTTTCTGCCACTTAAGTGCCTACCATTATTCTGAAGATACAGTAGGCTCACAGTCTATATTGGCTTCACTGAGCAGAATATATTTTGTATTTTCCCCTAAGTAATATCTGAATCAATTTGTAAGCTCTTTTGAAATGCATAAATAAATTTAAGATTAAGACACTCCTATATTCACCATCTACGACTCAAGCTTTGAAGCAATGTGTAAGAGGGATCTCCAAAGTTTGGTGTTTTTTTTTTTTTTTCCACTGTGGTATCCACCTCTCAATTCTTGGAAACTTCACTATGGTACCTTACAGAGAAAATGGAACTAAGAGAGCAGATGGAAGCAAGGCTGCTAATATGCTGACCTTAAAATGGGGACATGACCCCGGGTCATCTATATGAGTCCCAAGCAAGCAAAAGACTCCTAAATTAGACCAGTGAGGCGGCAGAGTGAGTGGCAGATGGACGTGATGTGAGAAAAATGCACCTGTTGTTGGAATTGAAGCAGAAAGGAAGCCACCTATGCAGTGGTGGTGGTGGGGATCCCTAGAAGCTGGAAGAGGGGGGAGAAGGGATTCTCTACTTGAGCCCCCTGAGTGGAGCACAATCCTTCTGAAATCCTGATTCTATCTGACTGAGAGTTGTGCTAGAATTCTGACCTACAGAGCTTTCAGTTAATAAATTTGACTTTTTGGAATCATTAAATTTACAGTGATTTGTCAGGACCAAAATGAAAAAAAAAAAAAAAACGGAATATGCCCTTCATTGCTAAATTAAGTACAGTCAGCAGGGTCTAGCCTAACTCCCCATGTGTCCTTTCTAGATTTCTCTCTGCTAATAGTAGACATTGTTTCATTTTTCAACTAATATCAGGAAAGCCAAGACCCTCTTAGTATGTTGTCACATTCAGTTGGAACCTGAAAAGCTCTCTAATTCTGTTTTAGAGAAAGGAAGAATAGCTGTTACTTCTCGGGGCTTTGTCCAAGGTAGGAAATCTTAATCATTCTCTTTATACCAGTGCTTTTTTTTTTGGATGGGTTTCAAAAGAACTAAATGTCCAGCACATTCAAAGATCAGTCCTCAGCTTTGGGGGCTGTTGTTCTCTCATCAAACAGCCAATCCATCTATTGACAGATTTATTCAGGCTATTTAAAAAATTAAGCCTCCTAGATTTCCTGTCTCCAAATATAATTTGAATCTGCTCCTGCAGGCACTCACCTGACCTCCCTCAGAACTGCTACCCTGGGCTTCTGATTCTTGTGCTGAACTCCCTGACTGATGCATACTAATGACTGACTGCAGCTTTCCCTCTGAGGTAAGGCTCAGTCAGTTCCCTGCTCAGTTTGGTATTTGGTTCTTATGATCTATTGCAGTGCTTGTTTATGCTTTCCCTAGATTAATGGTAAGACAAATCATCTTTACCACAATCTCTCCTTGATAAAAACTCAAATGACTAACTCCTAAATCCTCTAATATTTTTACTGCATTATTTTCCAGAATTTAAAAAAAAGGAGGGGGGTGTGAAAATTCGCCAGAAATTTTCACTGTTGATATGGAACATTTAGGAAAACTTTCCTTTCCAAAATCAAGACTTGTGGGAATTTAATTGACATCTATTTGAGGAAAACAGTGATGTAGATGCAAGCTAGTTGTGGGCACATTTTTAGGAGAAGTCTAAAAAAAATAGTAATGCAAAGCTTGATGTCAGATTTTCTACAACAGGCTTCAGATATCCCTCCTCTAAAAGTGCATAAAAATAATGAACCACTGTTATTTAGGACTCCATAATTCAGCATGAGCTATTGAGTTCATACAAAGGAGAAAGTGAACTATGTTTTTTCTTCTTTTCAAAGAATATGTTAAAGTAATAAAAATGTGGCAGTCCCTGCTGTTGGCCTATGCATGGTATTCAACTATCTTCTGAGTGACAAGAGTTTTTTCTGCAAAGAGATTGAAATTTACTGGGACTTGCTTTGCTATTTTCTTTTAGCAGTAAAGTCAGGATGTGATGTCATTCCCAATCAATGGGATTTTAGGAAAAGTATTCTGGAGACGTCTCAGGAATGAATATATATATTCCTTGCCATTCCTTACATGAATGTTGACATGTAAAGAGGTGATAACTGGAGCTGTAACAGCTGTCTGTGACCATGAGGGAAAGTTATGAAACCAAAGTTCAGATCCACAGCCCTTGATTTTCTCCCGCTCATGTTTTTTTTTTTTTTTTTTTGGTTTGTCTACATTTGCATGCATTCATAGTATATGCACACTTTTTCATATACTGAAAGTAAATAGTACCTGCCATTTCCTGGTTCTCTGTCTTATTTTCCCATTAGCAATATGTTCTAAAGACATATTTCAATTAATAGTCACACATACAAGCACATCCTTTTTAAATATTTGCAACAAAATAACTTAGGTGACAATTTGCTGGAGTATGAATGCTCTCTCTCTCTTTTATGGTTCTGGGGAACCTCAGGACACACTTCCACTAAGTCACATACCTATTCCATTCTCATTTAATTTTGAAACAGGGTCTCACAAAACTGTACTTTTTTTTTTATCTTGAACTTACATCTTCCTGCCTCAGCCACCCAAGTAGCTGGGATTACAGGCATGAGCCTGTAGAGAATTTGTTTTCTTTGAGGATTGCTCTTAAATATGGTTTAAATTTCATATATATCACATTGGACTTTATAAATTAATATATATTTATAAACATATACTCATCCCTACACACAACCACACATATGTACATATACAAATATGCACATGTACACATATATAGTTCTGTAGTATTTCCCAAGTCTTATTTGTCTACTCGCCTATTCCAGAATCCAGGTGATACACTGTAGTTTTATGGAAGTTTCTGGTATGTCAGACTCTATCTATTGTTTACCTGTGTCAGTAAATGATGATTTCTGCAACTCTTCATCCACAAAGAGAATTAGTTTGTCATATTTTATTTTAAAGATTTTAGTTTGAATCAGCTCAGATATATGCATTAATTTATGAAATGATAATCTCTCCAACTCATAAAGGTGTTTTCAAAGCACCAATAGGAAAATTAAAATGCATGGGTGATTAATCAGGTGCAGTTGAAATGTCATCTGAAATAGTGTTTCAAGAAGCATTAACAAGAGTTGACAATCCTAATATAATTTTTCTCAGCTGGTGGAAATGATCAATCTTTGTGGTCATCTTTAGATACTTAAAATTGTTTGGTAAAACTATAGAAGAGTAGAAAGGGTATATAAAATGGACTCATACTACTTGTTTCCAAATTATACTTTAGAATTAATTCCTTTGGGGACTGCAGACAATGATCTTAAAATCTCCATTCCTTTTTCCCTTCAAATATGAAATGAGGAAGATCATTTCTAATTTCATGGGGAAGTTAATCTATTTGAGTAACTGGCAGTTAACTAAGAATTCAATAAAAATATTAAAACCAACCTGAAAATTCTAAGGGACCAAAAGACATTTTCTTTAGCGACCTATATTTAATTTCTAATTTTTTATTATTTAAATTTTGTAAATTATTAAATTTACAAAAAAATTTATAAACTCTCATCTAGACTGATTAGAAGTCATACATTATACATATTATACAGTTTTAGACAACATACTTATCATCTGTGATGGATAGCCTTTGGATGCTATAGAGCTAAGAATTTGGGGTCTGATGAAGTTTAATTTATATGTCTGGTCAAAAGGCAGAAGTATCAAAATGGCCAAGATTATTTTTAGTCCATTTTCCAAAGAATTTCCTTTTTCTCTATTCCTAGGATGTGAAAAGTTCAAGAGGATGCAAAAATATTACACACACACACACACACAAATATATTTATGGGAATTTAAAGAATAATATTTTATTTTATACTGTTAAACATATCTCAAAGTTTTTGTCTATTTGCACAAGTTAGGGCATATTATAATAGATAATATTACAAAAAATGAATGTTCCCCAAATAGGATGGAGTGGCCTATGCTTAACTTTCCTGCCTCTTTGCTTCTTGTGTTCACTGTTGGTCAATTACAACCCAAAAGTTTCAGTGGCTGACCTTGCTGCCATCAACTTTGGCAAGGACATACGTTGTATCACCCAGTGTCTGTTGACAGCTTCTGACTATCTACCAGCTCAAACTGCTACCATTCAACCATTCATAGAATTGTTTTCCACTTACTTTCCATCAAATGTCCAATGAAAACCATTCATTGTTTTTGTAATTATTATCCTTAGTGTTAAACAACTCTTGCATCTCTTAAATGCCTCAACCTTATTAATAATGTTTCTTTTTTGGTGTTCTATGTAAATGCCATGTTAAATTTTAGTTTTTGTAATCTCTTTAATCAGAAACAAGGGAATTAGCCAGATGTTTGGAACTCATGTTAAGATGTGATTAAACATCTGATTGAATTTCTGTGCATATTAAATAGCAGAGTCTAGGATTTGTACACAAGACAGATCACACTCATTAGAATAAAAAAAGACCCTACCAGATGACAAAGGTGGTTTAGGGTAAGGGGTATGCTTCAATATTCTGTCTGCAAAAACTTTCCTCAAAAATAAAAAAGGGGAAAAGGTTTTATTGATTGACAAATAATTTAACATAGCATGCAAATCATGGCAACTGAATCCTTATAAATTAAAATGTACCATTGACAACAGTATCTTTTCTATAATGCATGTTTTCATACACATGTATCAAATTTTATAAAACTGAACTAGCACATATTTTGTTATGGAATATTTCTCAACACCTTCTGTATTTTTAGGTAGATAAGTAGAAAATGAAAATAAGCACTACTTGAAAATAATTTCAAGTTAATAAATATGCAAGTTTTTTTTAGAAAAATATGGGTATTGTATGAAGATTTTAGATGAATATGCTATATCCAAAATAATCATGGAATGATTTAATGATCTGAGATCATTTTATATAAACCATGTTAAATTCTCCTTGCAATTAAAATAATATATTTTGAAAGATATGCAAGAAATAATTAAAATAAAATCTTCATTTCAATATTATAGGACTAATATTAAATTTTTGCTTAAGTAGCATCATGCTTCTAAAAATCAGGGCAGTTTATTTAAATTGCTTGTATTTTAGGAAAAAATTTAAATCTTCAATCTTTGAGCTTTATTTTAGACTTTGAATAATGGATCATATTATATTGTTTTTTTCTTCCAACATCACATAGTGAACAATTTTTCATCCTTAAGGAGAAGATAAAATTCTCCATAGCACATATGCACAATTGTGCAGTGAAATTTTATTTCCTGGACTTTTTCAGCGTAAAAAGTGTCTATTAATCATTGTGTTGATTTTATGATGTGGACTATTGCCCAGAGGAATTCTGCAATGATCCAAAGATTAATTTTACATGCAGCACCAAGTTTGACTTGAATCCAGACTTTGAAACTTGTAATAATTCTTTCACTAATATGATTATTTTTCATAAATCCTTGGAGGTTACTGTAATTCTAGTACATGAGTCAACATTGTTTGATAAGTTGCAGAAATGCTGTATTTCAGAGCATTGAAATTTGGCACTTTATACCAAGGATTTGCAAAGTCTAATATTACAGAAGAAGATGAAATTATTAAAACAAAGTAAGTAAAAATTTATGTCATATTTGTATCTTATAAGGAACCAAGAGTTCAACAGTACTCTAACATTTCCATAAAAAGTGTTTCATTTTTAGGGATTCCACCTTCTGGGTCCCCTTCTTCCTCCGGGAGAAGTCTTTTCTTCTGTCCTTTAATAAATTTCTAATCTCTACTCTGACCTTGCCTCGGAGTGCTTCTTTGGTGTTATTCTTCAACATCGGGGAGCAAGAACTCGTCACCGGTCAACAGCGGTAACATATTGGAGATTCCACCGAGATTCTACACGGAGGTAAGTACACGCACCCCATGTCTGTTTGAGGTGCATCTTTCTCTCTTTCTTTCTGGAGGGTAAGGTGGGCACCTGACGGCTACTTAAATGCAACTAGTGCAGCCGCCACTCTACAAGACTCGGGTGAGAGGTTTCTCAGTCTAGGCAGCTCTCAATCACCTGTTCATTACGGAGCAGGCATGTTGAGTTCTGCCAAAGCTGTTTCCAACTTTTCTGTCTGGGCCTGGAGAGCAATTGGCATGAGTACACAGTGTCCGGAATCCAGATCTGCCTCAGATGCGTAGAGGTGGAGGAAGGAGTTTGGAACAACTGAGGAATTCCCGTCTGGGCTACTCTCAGACGAATTCTTAAGGTTCCTTTCTCTTGAGCCCCCTTCCGACAGCCCCCAGGGGTATCTAAGGTGATCGGTAGATGAAAGGCATTGAGGGAAAGCCCCAATCACATTTGCCTCCATATGGGCCATGCAACACTCCCAACCCTGCATCCAATCCCTCCTGGATGTTCCTCTTCTTTCGCGGGTCAGAAACGTTAGCAATTCAGGTTGTAGGACTGAGAGAAAGGCATAAGATAATTAGTAAGACCTGCCCAGGTTCCCTAAGGTGCATAGGTAACTTTCAATAGTCTGTTTTACCACCCAATGTTTAAAATGTGCTGTGGTCCTTAAGCTGCTAAGAGAAGCATTTTTTAGAATCAACTCCTCCAGTAATCTGTTAGTCTACAGAGAAAAGGCGACAAAGAGCACTCGATTCAATGGGTTTTAGTGGCCGGGAGGAAAGCAGTAAGGCCCTTAAGTCTGAATCCTCCCAGGGTCTCTGGCACAGGGCAAACTGAGACCCTAGCAATTTGCTAAAGGGGACCAGAAACCCCTTGGCAAAGCCAGGTGAGAGACGGGTTTTCTGGACCGTTTAGGAGGCTCAAGTATTAGGGAGATCAACAGTTTTCTCCGGCGCGGGCGCCTGAGTTCTGTTTTTTTCTCTCCACACTCAGATGCTCAGATGGGAGCCTCACTCTCTAATACGTCAGGTACACCACTTACCTGCGTATTGAAAAATTGGGATAAATTTGACCCTCAAACACTCAAGAAAAAGCGCCTCATTTTCTTCTGCGGCCAGGTCTGGCCTCAATACAAACTCCCTGATGGAAAAACCTGGCCACCAAAGGGAAGTATCAATTTTAATACTATTTTACAACTTGATAAATTTTGCAAAAAGAAATAAAAATGGTGTGAGGTGCCATATGTTCAGGTTTTCTTTGCTCTAAGGGAAAATCCTAAATTATGCCAACAGTGTAAAGTAGACTTAGCTATGATATCTGCCATGAAGAGAAAAATCTTGGACTCACTGAGGAAAAAAGAGAAAAATTTGGGCCGATCAAAGTACATACACCCTTCCCCCTTCAAGACCTAAGGCTGATAAAAACTGACTCTACTCAGTGTTAGGAGATATGCAAATTGCCTAGGATTGGATCTATCCAAAGGAGCTAATCTTGCAAGTGAAAGGGGAAACTGAGGAATTCCCAGCAGCTGCCAGAGCCTTTTTCCGCTTTGGGGAAATTTCCTCATTTCCCTGCACTGTAAGGATTACTCCACCCAAATGCAGTAAAGTCAGTCACACTGAGACCCTTGATTTTACACTTATAGTTGCCCCTATGTGAGAACATCTGGTCCACTCATGGGAAATCTAAGGTGCCACTGATAAGAGTCATAATTAAATGGAAGTTCAAAACCTGGAGAGGTATTTTCTTATCTGGTCTATTTTAAAGGTTATTATAGATTGTTTCTTGGGGATAATCTAGGCTAAATGTGTGTCTAAAAGATATTTCATCTGGTATCTAAATGAGTTTAAAGCATTGCATAATCTTGCAGCTAAAAGTTAGGGTTAGGTAACTATTTAGTTTGTGATTTCAGATAATTCATGCCAGAGAACTTAAATACTTAGGATAGAAAATTAAAAAAAAAACTCTACTTTCAACTTAGCAAGTAACTCCCAATCATTCAGTTTTATTTTTTCATCAATTTTGAACTGGCTAGCCTAAGGAGATTTCACTAGGTATACAGTGCATTGATTTGGGCAAGGATAGTAAATTATGATTTGGCATCTGTTTCTCTCAGTTGTGTAAGATTTAGGAAAAAGTGTTGAATTAAAATGTTGGTCTGGCTTATTGAAATGACATTAACTAGCAACAGTCTTGGGAATTTTCAAAGCTTAATTTTAGATATACATGGTAGTGTGTGGATTTTTTTCCAGGCAATTTAAGGTAACTTAATACTACTTTAGGAACTTCAGAAAGAATGTAGCTTAATGATCCTGAAGGAACTTCTTCTGATGGTGGCTTTTATATTATCAAGAAAGATCCTATTTTCAGTTTTGTGTGAGCAAGTTTTTCTAGTGTAGGAAGATATAAAGATGAAATTTTGTAAACTGTATCTTAAACTTTAAAAAAATTGTGACTTATGGTTAAAGTGCCTCAGGCATGTGGTTTCTGGTCAGAATTCCGGTTTCCCCAGGTCCTTCCAGACCTCAGCCAGGACTTAAGTTGGTATGCAAACAGAAGCAGCTTGGAGCTCAGGCCCAAGGAAAAAAAAGGGGGGTAAAAGTGTCTTTTTTACCTGAACTCAAACTAGACCAAATCAAGAAGTAAATTGTATGGCATTTACTAATTACTAATTTTCTAGGACTTTTGCCTTTTCTTAGATTCTATGTTTTTTTTGAGCTCATGATTTTGTTCCTACAGACAAGTTAATGTTTTTCTGATAAGTTCTATTTTTGATCAACTGGATTTTTTTAAAACATTGCAATGAGATTTCACCTGAGAAATCTACAAGGCCTTCAGCATTGTGTTATGTGTTATACTTGTGTTACATGTTGTATGTCGATATGTCTGTATGTGTATGTCCATATATCATGCAGTGATTGACAGACAAATGACAGATGAGGAGCGCTCATGAAAAATTAAAAATGGATCCAAATATCTTTGATTCACATGATTCAAATGGCTCAATTTAAATTTGGTAAATAGATAAAAAAGGAGGTCTTAAATTAAGCTTATAAGTTTTTCTAGGTGTTCAAAAAGGCCCTAATAAAATGTTGATGTCTATGAAGTAATCTGCTTAGATTCAAAAGTTTACAGGTATTGTTTCAAAATATGAACAGAAGGAGGTTAACAGATAAAAAAAGAGAAGGTTCTAGTTATGGATTTAATAGAGGGAAAATGTTTTTCTAGATAAGAGTCTATATGATTAAGTAATTAAGAGGGTTTAAGTAAGTGATATAAAGAAGGTCTGTGCAAGTTGTAAGTTTTTGAGCAAGTAATCTTAAAGAAATTAAACAGCTGGTTAAACAAGTGCTGTTGTTTTAGAGAATTGTGCTATGTTATTTCTTTAAAAGCTAAACTTGGTTAATATAAAAACATTAATGTAATTGGTGCCATTAATGTGTTCATATCTTCCAGGTATACAAGACTGTAAGGTAGAAGCTTTAGAAAGAGCATTATATCAAACTGGTGTTCTAAAATTGTATGGTAATTTTAGGCTTAAAAGAAAAACGTGTTGGAAGTTTATATCATTTGTGTTCTATAACTGAACTTGTTATCAATAAGTTATGTAAAGTTCCATGTTACTTCTTACACTGAGATACAATTTAAATGTATTTTTAAGTTAATGAGAGCCTAATCTGGGTAAAGGTTTTATTGTAAAACACAAAAGTACCTTGCTACTTTTCTACAAAAGGTTAAAAGTTTTCAGCCTCTCTTTAATTCATGTTTTAGATATGATATTATATTGTGTTAGCTAATATTCATGTAAATTTGAGCAACAATTTATGTAGATGTCTAAAAAGCAAAGATCAGCTTCAGAACTATAGCATTTAAGACTTATGAAGGGCCCCGCCTTACTTGAGATAAGGCTCTATGTCCCATTTCATATGAAAGTGACTATGAAAGAAGTAGGCTAGATTTCAGTGCACTTAAGGTTGTGTCCAAAAGTTGGTTTTTTGTCACGATTGCCAGGACCTCAAACAGGGGATTATAATGTATAACTCTGCTAGAATTCAAGGTAGCTATTACATAAACTAAATGTTTTTATCCTAGTTAGTTTTGTTTTGTAGTTTGCTTTTAGATGGTCTAAAGATTGCCTGTTAATATTTTAAAGAGGTACTGCTTTAAGAACTCACAACCTGGGTTAACTTAAGATAAGGAGTTATCACCTACAGGATAGAGAGATAGGTACTAAAGCCCAGTACTTAGTATAAGGCTGTTGAAGTTTATTTGCTAGATGTTTAAGATTAAGTTTTAAAATTAAAGTTAAATTAAAGGGCCAAGAAAACCAATATTTGGCTCTTGCCCTCTGAGTCAGTCTGAATCAGGGATAGGGAACTTCTCCAAAGGGCTTTGCAACTCTAGGCCACATAACCTCCTGATCAGGGAGATTAATGAGACCAGTGGAGGACAGAAAGCCAATCAGTGCATTTGCTGTGAAGAGGAGGGTCATCAAAAAAGGGAGACATCCCTGATGCTTCTGGGGGAAGCCACGTGGTCAAGCAAGGCCTGGACCCATCCCTGCGCAAATGGCACTAGCAGAACTGAGAAGCTGCTGTGAAGTTCCCGAGGACTCCCAGGAAACTCAGCTGACTTAACAATAGATGGAAACAAAGTCAGTTTGACTTACTTCATCTTAAACACTTAGCAAAGACAGTTAAAGAGCCAAAACACAGCTATTCCTGGGCATTTTAAATGATAATAATAGTTAAATGTAACCTCCAACAATCAGTAAACTGGAGGCTACAAAAGAGATTCTTAGGTAGGAATGCCTGATAACTATCAAAAGAAACTGCCAGAGTAGTTTTAGTTTAAGGCCCACAGATATTCCTAACCTACACAGGTAGGCTTAATGTTTGCTAGTATGGTTATCCAGCCCTAAGTAACAGAATTAAAGATTTCTCTATTAGACACAGGTCATACTAATAAAAGGATTTTGCAAGATCAGATGACATTAAACTGTACCTTAAGGAAAAGGACATCTGTAACCCTAAAAGTTAAATGTTGTGTTTACATCGCTGACATTTCTGGCAATGTGACAAATATCCTTAAAGATTTAGATGCTCAGATAGAAGCCATGTCCTTAGCAACTTTGTCATGGAAATAATATCTTAGCTCCTGGTTCTTGGTACTTCCTGGTGGTAAACATTGTTAGTCTTTATCTTTGCCATCATACTCATTGGCATATTCCTGTGCTATGGCATTTATTGCTGCATCAATATGGTTCCAGTACTAATGAATTCTTGTTTCTCTTATAGACCACCCATCACTCAAATGGCCCTCCAGCCTATCATGGACCACTCGATAGACCCGATTTTTAAAGGGGACTCCAAACTGCTTGCCCCACACATCATCCCTTTTCAGCCTGAAGAAGCCAGAAAGATCTTCTTTGCCCCCTTTCCTTACAGCAGTAAGGACTTCCCAAATCAGAGGGGGGAATGAAGCCAGATTTAAAGTTAGGTAGTCAGTGTAGTTAGGTAAATCGGGTCTAATCCCGAGTGAAATCTAAAATGGAGGCCATGCTGGGAATGACTCAGGGAAAATAGGACAACTCATGGAATGTTAATGAAGTCCTGAAGAGGCCCTAGGCCAAAGTCCACCTGGAAGAAGTATTAATGAATAGCCCCCAGCAGATTTGGAGATAGCCCATCACGAAGAAGTGATAATGAAGTCCTTCCTGCTCAGACTACTTCTTTGGCCCACCTGTGTCCCACCCCTCAGGCCTTCCAACCTACATTCCATCACTGAAAGAACTATAAAAAGGGGAGACAACTGCACTTCCACAGATTCCACCTTCTGGGTCCCCTTCTTCCTCCGGGAGAAGTCTTTTCTTCTGTCCTTTAATAAATTTCTAATCTCTACTCTGGAAAAAAAAAAGTGTTTCATTTTTAGCCTAGAATTTAGTGGGTTATATATGCTCACTGACTGTAAGTTCTAAAGGTTGTTCAAAGACTGTCATGAAGTTCAGTTGATAAAATACACATTAGTTGAAATTCTCTTAATTTTATAGGTTACATATAAAACATTCAAAATCTGACTTTTCCAGCATCTTTGGAACCTGGAAACCTAGAACCTCTCTGACTAATTGTATCTAATCTATATCTTTAGTATCAGCTTGGAGCCTTATAAATAATATACATACATGTTAACATGAAATTTAGAATGTCTGTAATATCACTCTAGCTGCTTTAGTCATTCCCAATAAGTTCCTGGACCATGCTAATTAATTGGTCCTGGTCTTAGACCAAGTTGACCTGGGACGGTTAAGGGTCAACAGTTTGAACTGTATGCTGATGAACAGTGTTCTGCCTAATTCTGTAGCCATGTGGCATTTCAAATTTCATTACTAATGAGCTGTACCTGATTCAGATAATGTGGGCTCAAGTACACATCCAGACAATCTAAAGAAATCAGGGATAGATGGGAGGGAATAGATGAGCTTTTAGAACTTCTAATGCCTCCCTTGTGATCAAGTGTATCATTTCCAACTGTGTGCTGAATGTTAACAGTTCTCAAATATACTTCTGTACCTTTTTAATGTATAAATATAGTCTGATTTTCCCCATGAGTTATTTATAACCAGGTCACTCAGTCTGAGTCTGATACTATGTATCAGCTAAATATAGACAACACTCAATCCTCCTGGTACCCTGAGTATTCATGTGTGTTCCTTTAGTACATATACACATATTATGTATACATTTGTCAAAAATTCAAAAATGTAAGGGAACAATGCAATAAGTGGTCTCCCATTAATGAGCCAATATACACAAATCTGGACTCATAATCTAATCAATTACTCCACTAATTAGCTAGACTCTCAGGTGTTATTCATAACAATCTACTTTGTTTGAAAACAACATATGCATTTCAAGCTTTCCATATATTAAATTTCTCTCCCTGAAATGCTTTTAACACAGTTTCTCATTTCCAGCTCTGCAAACATCTCTGTCCAATTTCACTTGTGTCTTCTTTAAGAACTGTGAACTGAAAACAAAGTTCCTTCTTTTATCTGTTCCCATAGCAATTTGCAATCATTCCATCATCTTTTAAATTAAACTTTTTGTATGCACTTATATATGTCCTTATTAGGTAGAGACTACTAAGGCCAGGAAAACTACCTTTTTAAAAAATATTTTTACATCTGTGTATAACTCTTAGGGCTCATTAGTACTTGAGTGAATACCTCCAAATCTTATATATATATATATATATATATATATATATATATATATATATATATATATATAGTTTATTACATTTTGCAAAATAATATATATTTTTCCACCATATTTCTTCTTTGAACTTAAGTTGAAATGAAATCTTATTTGAGCCAATTTCTGGTATGTAATGTTATTAATTTTCAATTCAATATCTTGATGGAAATAAAATTCTAAAAATCTTAATTTTATATTGATTTTAAAAACACATAGGTAACGACCTGCATATTTCTGACTTTAAACAAAAGTTTATACTTGGAAATTGAACTTAGTTTAAAAATTGCATCATTCATACTAACTACAAATATCAATCACATTAATCCAATCATTTTCCCACATTTCACTGCCTGTTTCCTAGGATTATTGAGCCTTTTATAATTTAAGTGAAGTGATTGGCCAATTTACAGAACTGATTCCACCTTGCTTCTTCTACTTGTTTTTTTTTTTTTTTTTTTGATAGCAACTAACACTAAAACAGTGTTTTAAATACACAGGCTTCCCAGTAGGTAGAAATTCAGAGGGTTGTGAGGGGCGAGGGATAAAGATGAAAGCCTATTTTTTTCACACTTTCAAGCACTACTTTAAGGAAAGAAAAATGGGTTCACTATATGCATGCATATAAAATATTCTTCCCTTTATAAGTAACTTGCCAAATTTAAAAGCTGAATTTAAATATCCACCAAAATATTTTGCTAAAAATCTGTCAATTATCTATTGCCTTCATTTTAGTTATGCATTTTCGAGGTGAAATAGATGTTTATATGTAACTTCTATAAAATATCTAAGATATCAATTTATATATTATCCTAAAATATATTAATTTTCTTATTCAAAATACTCTAACCAAAAGAAGATGGACTTTTAGTGGTTAGGTTTCTAAATTACATTTTCTTCTAATTGAATTACTAAATACATTAATCAACTAGGTCATCAACTCTGGTTTTATAGGGTGTTCTTCAGTTAAATTAGATCAGCCACTGGTGGGGAATAATATTTTTCTGCAGCCATTGTGGTCAACCTGAAAATATAATGATCTTTCATCTCTAAAGACTGTCAGTTCCAATTACTGGCATTTATTATTAAAGTGTCTAAAATCACAAATTCTAATTTTCTGTTTCACTGTATGAGTCTATACTATTATCTTTGCTCAAAAATTTACATAATTTACAGGTTAAACTATTCCCAAACTCTGAGTATTTATTCTCTGTTATGAAAAATGTACTATTATATACTTGTAATTTGCTTTTCTAGGTTATAAAATTATGGCAAGAAAAAGTCTGAGTGTAATGTATGAATAATCTACATGTCAGAAATACATTAGTAAAACACCGTCAGTTTATTTTGAGCTACCTTTAATTTATTGACATTATTGGAAGTTCTTTTCAAGGTGCATCCACATCTTTAATCCGTAATATATATTCAGAAGTTTGTAGTGGATTCAAGAGTTAGATATAAATAATATTAATGATAATAATGCATGAGTTTGATTTTAAAATACAAATATTTGGATAGTATGTGAGTGGAATGCCACACTTAATCCTTACATTGTCTTTGCTATTTGCATGTAGTGAGTGAAATAACTGAGACTAAGTAATTGAGTTCCTAATCAGTCAGCTATTTAGCTGTTGATACAAGAGTTACATGGTGATCTAATTCCTTAACTCCTTTCTTCCTTACTACTTTGTTTTTCAATGATCAGGAAAGTAAAAGGATTGTGCTTAAAGATAGTACCATTTGCCAAATTATGAGCCATATATTGTCCTTTAATATATCAATATACTTTTAATAATTTTTAAACATAATGAATTTTCACAATATTAGGTGATATTTTATTATACAGCATAATAATTCATAATAATTGCATATGACAATTATGTCAAACATAAAATGTTAAATGAGGAAAAATTTGAAAGTTTTTTATATTTATTTGATTAAAATGCCAACAACTGTGTGTATTGGTGCCATACAGTGAACTGAAGAGTAAGTTTAACTTTCTTGGGAAAGCATTTATTCATTGCACATGCAGGAGGAAGAGAAGCTTTTCATTAGCTGTCATCTCTCCATGTGATTATTATCTACAGAGCATTCTTGGAAAAACTTCTCAGATTTTTTTTTTCTGGGAGAAATTTACAGTTGTGTGTGTGCTTTCTACATAATCATAAAGAGTAAGGTTCTCTAGGTCTGCTTTCTTCAAGGCTGTAGGTTTAGTCTTAGAAACCGACATTTCTCTTGTTCTGCATAATCTATAGCATTTAACCAGACATACTCTTCCTTTCAAGTTGATTTGTGTTCCTTGACACAGGGGCATCAAATTACTGTGGGGTACCTCTGCCCTTGATTACTTAGGAGAATAAAATTGGTAAAGAGATTGTACATCACAAGAGAGCCCAAGTGAAAAAAAAAAAAAACGCACAGAGCAAAACCATTGCAAGAGAGAAAGAGAGAGAAAGAATGAGTATCAATCCACTGGACACATTTTGGGTAACACTGTCTGATAATATCTCTGCTGCACCAGGTAGCCTTCTGAGCCACAAGCCACGCTACAGAGTTACAGATTTAAGATCAAAGAGGAGTCTTCTTTCTCATTTTCTTTTTCTTTTACAGCAAAAATTCTGAGACGCTTTCCTTTTTTAGCTTTATAGGGAGATTAAGACATGAGAAGAAGATGTCTGCATTATTTTTATAATCTCAGTCTTGGGGGAACAAATGAGTCCAAAAAAGAAAAAAAAGAAGAAGAGATACTTTAAATTCCTGAGTGGCCTCAGTTCATTCGTCTGTAAAAATGGGATGATTCTATTCAACCTTATGTGCCTGAAGGAAGATGTTGGATACTATCATTCTTTGAAAGATCTTTTTTTCTCCTGGTTTGCAAAAGCATCCCACATTTATTTTGTCATAGGAATGATGTGATGAAGCAACAGCCCCAGGGATATCATAATTACCATGAACTCTGTGCAGCCAGTGGTAGCTACATACCACAAATGGGGGCACAACTCTGAAACAATGAAAAGCTTTCTCTTTACCTAAATTAATATTTTCTTTCTTCACTTTTGCCTCTTCCCTTCTCCCTGCTAATAAAATTATTGCTTGTTTTGACTTTTTTTTTGCCAAAAAGTTCTTCACTTTGTGAATAGGGCTGGAAAATAAAGAAAACTTATGAACCCATTTTTATTTTACAAAACTTATGATAGTTTAAATCCAGAATGGCCTTCATTAACTGTAAATTTTTTAAAAAAATGTATTTTTATTCAGTCTGTCTTAGAACATTGTGTGCTGCTTGATAGAATACCACAGACTGAGTAATTTATAATGAATCGAAATTCATTGGCTCATGGTTCTGGAGTTGTCAAGTCCAAGATTGAGAAGCAAGCATCTGGTAAAGGCTTCCTTGCTGTCTTTCCCTGGTGGGATGGCAGTGGAGTGGGGATGGGGGTAAGAGCTGAACTGATGCAGTTATAAGGAATTCCATTTTCCCAATAAAAGCATTCATCTACTTATGAGGGCAAAACCCTTGTGGCCTAATCCCCTCTTAAGACCTCTGTCCCTTATCACTATTGTATCAGGGATTAAGCTTCCATCACATGAAATTTGTTGGGTATATTCAAACCATGGTAAAGTTATCCACATTTAGTCAAACCTAAAGATTCCAGTTCTTAGTTAGAAGCTGTAAATACCTTTAGAAAAAAAATGTGTATTCTTCTAATTCTTCCAAGAGTCATTGTTTTAAAGAGACTAAACTATTCCTTCTTGCTTCCACTGGGAAGTATTCCTCTCTAATATTTCACCATTGTACAATAAGCTATCAGATTTTCTAAGCATGTGTTGAAGCATAAGCCATAATCTTTGGGGGAAGCTGGGTTTTGTTCACTAAAACAAATCTGTTCTTATTAACATGGATTCACACTTGGCTGTTGAATAAAAGTTGAGATGTTTTACATTTCAAGTGGGATCATGTGATCTGTGCAGAGCCTTTTACTAAAGTGCTTCTAATTTTCTTTAGAGTTTGAAAAAGCTCTGTAAAACCTTGCTTAGCATTGCTTTCACTTGTCACCCCTGCTAAGAGCAGTAACTTTTCAGTTTAGTTAGGTCATCATTAGAGAAGTGTTAATGTTAAACCAGAAGTAGTGCTTCTATAAAGAAGAGGTGAGGAGGAAAACTGCTTATGGATCCATAATTTTGAGAGTCTTTACTTTTAAAGGTAGAGAAAAAGGGCAGTTCTCGTTTTCTATGAAAGTACTTCCAGATCTCCAAAATTCAGTGGAATGTGTTTCCTAAGTGTTCTCATACACCCTCTGATTTCGTATGTTTCATTGTGTGTGCATTATCAGTGGATGTATGTACATGACAGCATATTTATACATATTACATATCACATATCAGAAGCTCCTTGAAGGGAATATTTTTCTCTTCCCACCACTCTTTGAACTTTAAAGACCTTCTTTTCAAACACCGTATGCAAAAGCCTGTCTTCTGGCAGTGGAACAAATTTTCTACAATGGAGAATGACGAGAGCCCTTCTAAGACTTTCTCTCCTACTTGGGCACTAACCAATATTCTCAGTATGCTAATTGTATGCTATTCAATGATGCAAGCAAACAATTATTCCAAAACTCTATTTCAGTAATGTTGCTTAACCCTGGTCACTGCTCTCAGAGAGTGGTGGAAAATCATACTCAGGAGTGACTATGTTGGAATTGTTGAGTGCACTTAGGAGAATACTTAGGAGAATAAAATTGGTAAAGAGATTGTACATCACAAGAGAGCCCAAGTGAAAAAAAAAAACGCACAGAGCAAAACCATTGATTTTACCTGTTAAATGGATTATCCAAGCTGCATATAAAATTTTCTCATATTTTTATGTTGTCACTAAATTGATTTATGATTAATGCTGGGTGAATAGTTCAGGATAATAAATCTGAACTTAATCCATACAAAAGCATACATATATATTTTCCCCCAACAGAAGCAAGCCCTTTTTATTAGCTGTGTTCAGATCTGACTTCTAAAATCCTTCACTTTAAACAACTTACAATTCAGAAAGAGAACTCATCTAGTTCTTATTCTATTCCTCTGGAGTATCCCCTGAGATTTCCTAAATGCATTTGTGGAAATAGACTCTAGGATTCAAGGAAGTCATGTGTATGCAAATGTGTGCTGTATTTTATAGTTTCATCACCTAGTCCTTCTGCATATTTGTTATCTTTCCTTCAAAGCTTGATGGAAGTGGGACTAAGCAAAAATGTGTAGACTAAAGGAAAAGAAGGAGAAATTATTTCAGAAAGCATAATTTCACACTATAAAAGTGCCACACTGAGAAGCAGACTACTTTGCAATACAGTATTTAACAAGATTTTTTTTTCTTTTTTTTTATTGTTGGTTGTTCAAAACATTACATAGTTCTTAATACATCATATTTCACAATTTGATTCAAGTGGGTTTAACAAGATTTTCATTAGCTTAATCACCTGAAGATAAAATATAAACAATATTGGTAACTGAAAATAAAAAAAATAAACAAAGATTTTGACATTTAATATAAAACATTCTTAAGCTCATTTAAATGCACTTTAAAGCAAAGACTCAAAAGAAATATTTTTATCTTAGGTTCTCTTCCAGTGCATTTTAACCAAATGCGTATGTATATACTTTTGTTCTAGAAGACTATTTTATATACCATGTTGTGATTTTAATTTATACAGTATCTTATTTTTCATTTTATGTTTTCAATCGTTAGATAACTTTAGCCTTCATGAAATTTGAATATTTACAGTAAAAATTTAAATATTCAATACATAGGTTATAATTACTGAAATTAAACAAATTTTAACATTTGCATACTGATAAGTTTGTCTCCTAAATTAATTTGAAACCAAACTACTAGATACAGTGCTTTCATATTGCAAAAGTATTCCACTTTTAAATGTTGAAGATATCAATATCAAGACAGTTATATGGACATTCACAACATTTTAGTACTTGTCCTGGGGAATTTTTGAAATACTGTACATAGTTTATATTCAGTAGAAATGACAGGGTACAGGTTTCTAAAAAAATTGTACATATTTTTTCCTGATAAAGACAATATAATCTCAAGTTTGTTAAAATTTAAACTTTAAAAATATGTTTTAGATATTGAAAGATATTTCTTGACCAAGAAAATTCATCTAACATATCCATACTAGCACATAAAATGAATATTAGGATACAAATCATGAACTAGTTAATTAGATTTAGACTTTGTGTTGTTAATTCACAGGACCTTCAAGATTCTTATACCTTTAAAATAATATGATATCTGCCAAACTTACCTAATAAGCTTTTCCTGAAACACACAAAAAAATCTCAAAATAGTGAGATAGGGCAGTTGCTGTGGCACAGGCCTGTAATCCCAGGGGATCTAGAGCTGAGGCAGGAGAATTGTGAGTTCAAAGCCAGCCTAGCAACCTAGTGAGGCCCTGAGGAACCCATGGAGACACTGCCTCTAAATAAAATATAAAAAAGTGCTGAAGATGTTGCTCAGTAGATAAGTGCCCCCCTGGGTTCAATCCCTGAGACCAAAAAGAAAAAAAAATGATATCATCTATTCAAATAATTTCTCATCTTTAAAATGCTATTTGATGATTTCTTAGAAATTGGTATTAATATTTAATTAACATTTCTAACCTTCTCTAGATACCACTTGTCATCTCTGTAAAAACGAATAGACTAGGATAAGTGTTTAAAAAGTAGCACTTTTTGATGAAAACATGAATTACAAAGTTCCAAGGAAATTGCTTGTGAGCAATTTGCTACATCAATGAAGTTAATGGTAACTGAAAAAAAATATCATTAACTTTTTTTTAACTGAAAAAAGAAAAGCTCACACCAAACCCAAGTTGTCAAGCTCCAAACACCCTACACACAGACTACCTGAACCTGTCAGTGCTTCTCAATCACTACAGATGAACTATGTGGGAGTACCATTTGATATTCATTCACAATATAGAGACCTGCACAGTGTGGACATCAAGTGGACAGCCCTTCATGGCAGCATGGTCATTCTTGATTATCTCAACAAGCAAAAAGATGCCACACAACAACAGGGGCTCCAGGGTTGGACAGTATGGCCTAAATCACAGTGCAGCCACCTTCTGCTCTGTGACATGTCAGTCATCCTGAATAAGTGTCTTTGTCTTAAAATGGAAGCTTCATCTCTCAGAACTACCCTAATGACATGTAAGCTCAACATTTTGAGATATTTAATAAATGACCATTATTTTTGACATTATTTACCAAATTTTTTGGTAAAGAGTAGGAGAATACACCTGCAATACAAGATTTTAAGATTTGAGATAAAAGGATTTAAAAAAAAACACACAATTATTTGACTCCCACAGACATTAAATAAAGTTATTTGTGTGTTTTTTTCTCCAATTTTTAAAACAGATTTGAATTTATGACAAAGCAGATTCTGATAATAATAAAATATGGTTTCACAGTTTGCCTAGAGTTAAGTATATGACAAAAACATCTTAAAGTACAGAAGGCAAGCAAAGCATTCCTCTAGAAAGAAAAACATAAGAGTTGGAGAAAAATGTCCATTTTTGTTTCTTGTCAAACTGAATATTTTAAGTATGATTGTAAGGGTCAAACACCTCTGACTTGCTAAATGTTTAGAAATATTTCATTGTTCCATGATCAAAAAAATTCTGTTCTTATAAAGTGTTCACTCTACCTTTTCCCAGAGAGAGAAAGATGACTGAGAATCTTACTGATAATGAGAATCCAGGATACTCATTAAAGACAGTGTCTATTCAGCCTTATGCCCTACTCTGAAGATAGCACATTACCGTAGCTGGTTATTTAATGATGGCCTCCAGCCATCAGTGAACAAGTTATGCTTGGCATGCTCTGTGTGGAACAGTTATGTTTAGAAATACTTACCAAGGGTAATTAACATAGAAAAGTGCTGATTCTTGAAGTTAAATCTGTAGTTAATTGTAGTCTTGGCAACATTTTATTACACAGAGTAGAAAACACTAAATTGAATGTAATAAAAAAACCCATGATGATGAGTTTACAATTCAAGGTAAGGGACACAAGCAGTCAATTATGGCAGATATTAAGGTAGATTTAGAAAGAAGTGAAATAATCAGTGATGGTGGGACCTGAACTAGGTTTGGAGGAGTGTATAAATATGGAAAGATAGGAGGAAAATGAGATATAAATTTATTAAACACAGATCTAGGTCCTTCTACAGGTTTTCACATTTAGTTTTTTAAAATTATGTTATAGTTAATTTTAACTTGCAAATGATAAAAGTGAGATGACAAAGTTTTAGGAATTTCCCAAATATATATAATTAAACTTACCTGCATGGATGATGTTCTCTGCTGTATTTTATCTAATTGTATACTATATTTTTAAGCTTAGACAAGCAAAATATAAAATATCACAAGATGACGTGAAGTATTGCAATGTACAAGATGTTTATACAGATGTGAGTAGAGAGGACACTACTGATTAGGGATATATTATAGTCCCTTAATGATTTTGAAGAATTCTGGGAATACCCCATAAATGTTAAAATTTCTAGAACTTTTTTGGGGGGATGGTGGCAATCCAAGAAAATGAGAATTTCCCTCTATTAACTATCTTCCTTTAATTAATGCTGTCTAATGAAGTTAGAAGGCTCCTACCTTGTTCACCCAGAGACATGCAGATGTTTTAAGAGGAATAAAGTACAGTAATGAAGACTAATACCCTAATAACTTAAGAAGATAACAGCTCTATGGTGGATATTTTTCTTCCCTTCTGATGTTTCAATGGGGAGAAAACATTTATAGGAAAGAGCATGGTAATTTCCCTGATGATAAAGACATGTGGGTAATGTTGCATATAGTGGCTTTGGGGAACAACTGACAATTCCAAATACCCATTGTCACTCTTAGCCAAATCACTGGCAAAATTCTAGAGTGGCCAACAAATCATCTGAGTGTAAAGCACTCACAAGGAGAGAGTAGCAGACAGATAACTTCGTCATCCAAGAGAGAAAGTTCACCTATCACTTGTTTCCTGAGAACCTGTGACACTGAGAAAGTGTCAACAGGTGACTAAAAAATCAATCACTGATTCTTTCTTTAAAAAAAAAAACCCTATTTTCCTTTCATTAAAGCACTTAGACAAATGCTGTTAAGTACTTATAAAAGAGAAGTCTCATTATATGATGCATTATTAAGAATACAAGCAACAATAAGTGTTGGCAAGGATACGGGGAAAAAGGCACACTTTTCACATTGCTTATGGGACTGCAAATTGGTGCAACCAATCTGGAAAGCAGTATGGAGATTCCTTAGAAAATTTGGAATGGAACCACTATTTGACACAGCTATCCCACACACTCTTCGGTATTATACCCAAAGGACTTAAAAACAGCATAATACAGTGATGAAATGATTATAGCAGCACAATCCACAATAGCTGAATTGTGGAACCAAACTCCATGTTTTTCAATAGATGAATGGATAAATAAACTGTGGTATATATGCACAAAGGCATATTATTCAGCATTAAAAGAGAATAAAATGATGATATTTGCAGGTAAATGAATGGAGTTGGAGAATATCATGCTAAGTAAGCCAATCCCCAAAAAACTAAAGTCTGAATGTTTTATCTGATAAGTAGATGTTGATCCATAATGCAGGTGTTAGGGGGAACATTGGAGGGATGGAGGAAGTGTGAATAGGACAAAGAGGAGGGTAAGGAGGGAAGGGCTATGGCAGTAGGAAAGATGGTGGAATGAGATGGACATCATTACCTTAGGTACATCTAGGAAGACACAAATAGTGTGACTCTGCTTTTTGTACAACCAGAGAAATGAAAAATTGTGCTCCATAAGTGTATTATGAATTGAAATAAATTCTGCTGTCATATATAACAAATTAGAATAAACAAATTTTTTAAAAAATTAAAACATTGAAAATATACAGTGAAGGTGTTTAAAGTATGGCTCCTGACGATAAATGGTCTGATACAATCAGAAGTAGCTCAGAAAAGCAGGGCGTACACTTTGTAATCAGGGCTTCTTGCTATCTTTGTTTCTAGTAATTTATTTGGCATTAAATAGTTATTTTTGTGATATTTGCTTATGCCTCAAGGGTTTTATTGTTCTCATTAAAATAAATAATTATGCTTGGCAAGGACTTTCCGTAGATAAATGCAAATGAATAGGGGAGGAAAATAGTAATAGTCACCAAATTATCTATAAAAATATTTAATAAGACATTATTTGTTATTTAGGATTTGAATATAAAACCTAAGAGATCAATGATTGAAAGTGTAATCTTTTTCATGTTATAAAATGACTTGAATTTCATATGTTATATGGTATATCAGGTAGCAAATGCAGACAATTTGACATAAAAAATCGCATGTCAAAGTAAAACACACAAGCTAAGTTTACATGTAATGTAAAAACTAGGACTTAAAGTGATTCAGTAGAATTATTTTTTCTGAAATATACATTAGTTGAAATTTTAGTTATAAAATTCATACTAAATAGAACTAGGTTTATGTTGATATGACAGTTTTCAAATTGAGGTTTACTTCATATAAATTTATCCATGATATAGATCTTATGAATTTTGTACTAATTTTGAATTTGAAAGTATAGTGGGGACTGTCCATTCTATACAGCAATAGAAAAATGACTAAAATATCATAAAGAAAGATATATAAGTTTGCAAGAACCTCCAATCCATAAATACTCTTAAATGGAAAGTTATTATTTTATATAATTAGAAAATCCAAGTTGAACAACAACAAGGAATAAAACAAAATTAAAAATTAGGTTTTGTGCACTTTTTATGCGCAAAAGCTTAAGTATAGTGGAACTCTAAGCTTTTCATGGTGAGCTAGTCCTGTCCAATTACCATTTAATATAAAATTGTAGCCAGTCATGGTTTACCATTAAGCATGTTGTCTTTGGGTGCTTGGCATGGTTCACTGCACTGCATGAGACTATACTTTCAGGAAACCGTAATCACATGTCGTCCTGTGATCTGCTGCTGTGCTGTACTGCTGGTTTCATAAATAAAGTTGAGAGGTCATTTTCACCATAAATTTCTGTTTGTCAGAAATCTTCAGTCAAAAGAAAGTATGTAATGAAAAATGGGAGGCTAGAGTCAAACCCTCATTTATCACCAAGGTGATTTTTATATTTAATGCTAATGAATTAACTGTGATATCACAAATACTGCATGAAAGTTATTTTTTCTATAATTTTTAAAATTTAGAGTATGTTATTTCTTAGTATATTCAAGTGACTTTGCAAGAAAGCTTTAAAAATCTCTTAAAAATCTAATGTGTCATATTTGGTAAACATGAGCTCATTGATTAAAAACATGTTGTCAAAGGCTTGATAAATTAATATTAATAAATTAGTAAACTATTCAAATGTTTGGCTTTCAAATTTCACAATTCAAGGAAGTATAATATTAGTTTGTAAACAAAAGAGTGTCTTACTAATTTCTCTTATTACATGCAAAGCTTATGGGAATCAATTCATTTGATTATCTAGTGTAGTGGAATTATCTAGTACATGTTCACCTTAGGGATTTTAGATTTTAATAATGGTAAATAGGAGTGATCAAGTAAAATGCAAACAATAGACCTCAATTCAAATATCTAAAAAGAAATATGTAAATATGAACATGTTTAATCATGGGGTTGGTTAATGGCTCTGAAAACTTATTAGAGAAGGAGACTCAAAAAGATCCAAATTTTAAATCCTAGAGTCTGGCATATAAAGACCCTGGTTTAGAAGCACTACTAATGGTAGAACTGAACATCACATCTTTCTCTTGTTCTATTACCAAAAATAAGAGGCTGGAGAGATCCACTACCTTCAAGGGATTGCATATATGTCCTCAAATCCAACTACACTGTTTACATCTGCTTAATTCATGGGACTTTAACAAGTGAAATACTATTTGAGTCTTAGTTTCTTCAACTGCAAAGTTGACTATATATCAGAATTGCAATCACTAGTGATGATATTCATTTCAATGGTAATTTTCAAGTTAAGCAAATAAGTCAATAAAAATAGCTATGCTATTTTCAATATGATAATCCTAAAATGAGTTTTTTGAGAAAGAGTGTAGGCTGGAAAAGCCATATTTGGCCAAATGCATTTCTTTCTTTTAGGAACAACTCTTATAGTATATGTCTTAAAGGTTTTTCCCTGTCAAAGATAACACAATTAATATTGCAGAAAAAGAAAAATACTTCTGAGATTGAATTGCATTCAAGAAGGAAAGCTGATTTTCAACTGGGCTGTTAAGTACATGTCACAAGAGTGAAGAAGTGCTGATGGACTGGCCTGTACTAGAGACTCCCTATAATACTAGTAATTCCCAACATTTTTGATTACAAAGAGACCTTTATACTATAAAATTATTTCTCAGGGTCTCTTCTACCATGGAAGTAGGGCACTCTTAGTTTCATTGGTTGAAAAAAATACTAAAATACTTACTTCCCATGAATTCAGATATTATTTTAAATAAATATACATGGCATGCATGTTCTAGGAATTATTATTTTGCTTAGAACCCATGTGTGTTCATGTAGATTCCCAAATCTATTTAGTTAACAATGTGGTCTCCTTGTGGGTGGGCATTGGCTTACTGGAATCAATCTATTTGCCTCAGAGCACTTGTCTACCCTTGAATTGAGATTAAAGAGAAATACTTGGGTCTTGTCTTGAATATACAAAGTAACTAAAACCAATTGGGCACTATTTGGCTCTAAATATACTTTTGAACAAGAAAAAGAGAAAACAACTCTTTATTTGTTAGTCTGTTCAATCTTAGATCATGTCAGTGCCTACTATGACTTAAATTTAACTGTAATGTAGACTTCAATGACTATTTTCTTTGAAGAACTTTTAAATAGTTAAGAGAGAAATCCCAAGAAATAATAATTTGTATCTGTTTTTAAGTTCTGATTTATTTGTATAAATAATAAAATTACTGTAGTAAATCTCTTTGCCACATCTGAATTTAATCAAATATAATAAATCAAAAACAGATTGAGAGTGATTTGTAAACTCTGTGGAGAAAACAACCACTAAAGAAGATTTTTTTTTTATTTTGATGAAAATGTATTTAAATGGTATTAAACCAGGAAGAAGAATTTGGGACATAGACGTTTTATCATGCAACATATTAAAATAAGTAATATAAATTTAGTCTAATAGAAGTGTTTCAAAAAAAAATGTAAAACAGTTACATGCACATGTTGTTAAGTTGCTCTAAAATATGAATTTTATTCTATTTCACTGAGCAGAAGCTGAAATACTACATTTTTGTTATTTGTTCATGTATTGCCAATATCCTTCCTGATATTAACTTCCTCCATTATTGAAAGACTTCAGCCAACATTATCATTTATTATTTCTCTTTTCATTAATTTACAGGCTTTTATGTTGAAAATAAATGACCTGTACGCATATGATATTTTCTGGAAACACAAGTGTCAATGAAAAATAGGATTTCAATTTATAGTCTACCCACTTTAAAAACACACAGAAAAACCAAGGTGGTAAACTTTGTCTATCTTTATTTAATTTTTTATTAGTTAATGAATTATTATAGTAGCTAGAACAAAGTCATTTGTTCTCCTTATTGAAATCTACATTATAATTAAATTTAAGTTTACCCTTTCCCCAATGTGTTTTATTCAGAATATTTAAATAAGAAATTGATCAAACAATTCTCTCTAGAAAAATAATGCTTTTTATTTATACTCTTCTATTTAGATACACATAAAATAAGGTGTCCTATTAATTCTTTCACAGCTAGTGAAAATGCAATGTCTTTTGGCAAATGTGAGGTTTGTTACAATGACTACAAAACAGTTACCCTAAAGTATATATTAGCAATCTTAACTCTCTTTAAAGATGCCCTTTGGAAGTAGATTGATCAACTCAGGTGCTATTGTTACTATTTCAAAAGGCAAACCAGAAAATATAGAGTTAAACAAACAAACAAAAAATTAAAATCTGTAGATCTGTACAAATTTCATGCAGTAAAAATTAAAGCAAAGATAGATAATTTTGCAGAGAAAATTGCTTGTCAATCAGCAAAATAGAGGCTAACTTTGAAGTCTACAAATATAAGGGCAAAAGGAAAATTGATTTGAGTATCTTAATGTACCATGACCAAGTCGTCTCTCTCTCCATGCATGAATCTTCAAACAATTAGAAAGTGAAAAAGTTGGATTTGGTGATTGTTGATGCCTGAATTTCAACTTCAGCCTTGACTAATCCATAAAGTTGTTTCCCCCCCCCTTCTATTTTTTTACATGGAAAAAAAATAAAAAGTAGACTGAATGCTTTTTTCATTATCTTGATTTTGTCTTCTTTCTCATTGCTGACTACATATGGGACATTTTTTTTTATCCAGAAAAACAAAGAGACTTACATGTTTCTTCTCTCACACCAAAATCAGTACCTCAAAAGGTATGAGATTTCTCCACACCTGGTATAAGAGTTCTCCTCTAATTCAATTCAATTCAATCCCAGTGACAGTAGAGCCTGATTCCACAGTTTGAGGGTCAATCCCCAAGACTGCCCCATCTCCACTTTAAATATCAATTACAAGCTCCAGGTCACTGTGCCTGTGCTTCTGCCTGAAGAGCTACAAATCAGCATTCCAGCAACCCCTATCTTCAGGTTCAAGAAATTTGCATGAGCGACATAGAACTCAGGAAAACACTAATGTTTAACAGTTTACCATAAAGGACATGAATGAAGAGATGGATACGGTGAGATATGAGAGAAACAATGTGGAGCTCACCTGTCTTCTCAGGGTGCATCACTTTCCGAGAACCTACAAACATCCAGCCATCTGGAAACTCTCCAAGCCCGGTCCTCACGGGTTTTGCAAAAAGAAAATTTATTGCACAGAAATCACAGCTAACAGACTAATGAGGAATCCTAGCGAGGCCTCTCTATTCAGATTGTTCTAGGCTTCTTAGAGAAGCATTTCTTCATCCAGAGTATGGTGCATGACTGCTCTGAAGTGAGGAGGGTCTTAAGATAAGTCACATTAAATAATTTCTTTTTGGCCAACTAGAGTCAGGGGAATATAACAATTTCTAAGACCTGTTTAGGGAAAGGATTATAAGCCAGTAACCATGGTCAGAAACTGAAAAATATATATCATAATTCTATACCATCAATCTATTCTATGGCAGTATCTCATGTTACTGAAATTATATACAGATTTTTGTATGTTCATATCAGTGTGTACTTTGTTCAGGAGAAGAGAAATATAGTTTCAGAATTCAAGTGAAATCACTCCTTGTCCAAAGGGCTAAATTGTATACTATTAAAATTACTAGCTGCTATTGTTTTGATATCACTAATGTCCCCCAAAGGTTCGTGCGTTAAAAGCTTGTCCCCCAGAATGGTGCTCTTTGACAGTAAGAGTACCGTTTGGAAGTGGGCCTTTGGAAGTTCTATAGGTCAAAGAAGACTTGCCCTGGAAAGATACTGGGGAACCTTGTTCATTTTCCCTACTGGCTTCCTGATTCCTGATGAAGGTAGCTTGCTCTAACATGCTCTTCTCACTGGTACCATCTGTCATTCTCACAAAAGCTTGGAGCCACTTGATCTTGGAATGGAACCTCCAGAACTGTGAGCTAAATAAAACCTTACTTTTTATAAGTTAATTGAGGTATTTCATTATAGTGACAGAAAGCTGAATGATACACTTGCCATATCAAAGTATATAACAAAATATTTATAAATATAGCATTTTATATTAATACTTTATATGCTGAGTTTTATAAACATAAACTGCTTTATCCTCAAGAAATTAGCTGAAAATTTACATATAATTATGTTGTATTACTACTTCATATAATATATTTAACTCTATTTGAACAATACAATAAATGGAAATAGGTGGGCTACATAGATAGCTATTACCTATACTAGAAGCTTCTGCATTATTTTAAACTTGACTCTAAAAACATTGTATTTGGTGAAACTCTTCATTCTTGTTAACTAGGTACAAATACACATGTGCATGCACACACACACATACACACTCTCACACACACACACACACACACACACACACACATTTAGACCATTTGTTTAACCAAAGTTCAAAGTCACCTTTAAAGGTATTGATTTCTTTTGCTGACAATTTATTACAGGAATCTTCTCTCTAATTAAGGCTGAATCAAAATCATTTTTTTTATTAAAACTAGGACTAACAAATTGATAAAGGTTGAAACTGAAACTAGCAAATATAAAAATGCTACTAATAGCTTTGAGATCAATCCTGATGATGTAAGAGATTTAATGATTAAAACTACCATAGGTTAATAGTTTAACTCATGCTTTAGGGTTCAGTCAAAATTTTCCTTCTATTTTAAAATAAGCGTTTCTCAATTATCCATAGTAATTTCATGGTTGCTGTATGAATTCTTATCTCATTGGAATGTACATTTCCATGATTACATACACAATATTTTGTCCAACACTAAACACATTAATACACCAGTTCAATTAAAAATGAAGCATATCAATGTAGTCAATGAAAAAACTGGTAAATATTAATAAGATGAAACCAATTCATTTGAATGATCTCATACATATAGACACTTCCTGAAGCTTTAGTTGACCAGACTGCTCTGAGGTAAATTAAAAGCTAAGGAAACATCCAAAAATGACAAGCACACACCTCGACTGCATAACTAGAGGCAGAGTTTAAATAGATGAGCAATTCCCCATTATGTCTAGGAAGCTGAATTACTGAACTATGTGTGTGTGCCTGTGGGAGGAAACTGATTGAAACCTACAGATAACAGGATTAGGATTATAATGAACAAAAACAATTTTCTGATTGCAGTTATTTTTACAACCATGCTTAGTCTCCCAAGAGAGAACGTTTCCATTTTTTGATGAGAATCATGATCCTGACAAACTGTGGATTACTAGAAGCTCTCTTACAATGTCAAATATTGATTGTCATAACCCATATCAAGAAAGCAAATGTTGAAAGTGGCAGACAAGTGAGGCGTGGACAAAGGAATGGGACTAATAGAGACCAGAGCTCTTGTGTATGAAACGAAATAAAATTTCTTGAAAATCACAAAGGTGTTACTAAAGTATTATGAAAATGGTAGATATGAATCACTGTGGAAATATGGTAGTAGAAAGACAAAACCCAAAGGATGTGTATCATATACTTCTTTTAATTAAGCCAATGTGATTGTGATAACACCACAATAATTATAGTTAGAATCGACATGTTACTGGATGATATTCCTTAATCTATATTTTTGAATTAATTCCTTTCTTTCTAAAATTACTCTTGTAATTATTGATAGCAACATTTCTCTTTGAAAACATAATAATGGATCTCTAGAAAGATTGAAATAAAAGGAAACTTTAGATTTCATTATTATAGACTAAAATCACAGTGGTTTGCATACCCGGCCTTGAACAGGATGATCTGAATGATAACTGTCAGGGGCATGCCTATTGATAAATTAAACAGGATTATAATAGCACTGAAATAAAATCATTCAAGCAGAGTCTTGTTTCAAAAACAGTACCACAAGCTGAGCAGTAATATCACATGTATATTATTGTTATGTCCACAGTGCTGTGCAATAATGATTTTGACTGTAATTCATGGTGTGTTTTAGGATGTAGAAGTAATAAAATATTGATCATAAGCATGAACAGACATTATTCAGAAGATTAGATCAATTTATGAGAGGTAATAACTTGTAAACCAGTGACCTTCCAAAGGCCAAAAGTAATTCCAGGGTAAAATCATTGCGTATCTTGGGTTCCAGAGGAAAGCAAAGTTACTAACGTCAGACACTAAACTGAAATGTATTTTTATAGTTTTGCTCTCAAATCATGCAATACATTATTTAGGGACCATCAAATTAAAAATATTGCTGTCTTTTATAGCATGTTGAGGAATATATATATATATATGTGTATATATATATATATATATATATATATACACACACACAGACACACATATATAAATATTTTGTCCAACACTACACATATTAATTATATATATTTTATATATAATTATATTATATATAATTTTCATTATATATAATGTACATTACATATAATTATTTATACATAATTTTTCTAAAGACAAATACCTTTTAAACTAAAGGGTGAAAGAAAGCCAACAAAGTCAACAGTTTAAATAAACCACTTAGTACGATTCAGAGAGAATTAGTACATGCATAAAGAAGTACAGATTTCTAAAAATATGAAAGTAAAGAGGACAGATTGTTCAAAAATTTTATCATTTGCAAAATCAAATGGATGACATTTAGTTTTTGGAAAATAAAGTGATATAAATGTTCCCTACATAATTTGATTCAGTATAAATCTAAGTTTAAATTGATTCATTCCACAATAGGGTATTATAAATTATAATTAATTCACATGTCTATATGATAAATTCTAAATTATTAACCCATGGGAGAAGGAATATTTATTTAACTGACTTCCAGCAACAAAATTATAATATCTGCTGGCAGACAATTCAATGAATATTCTGAAAAATTATAGCATATTTTTGAGCTTTCCAAATTTAACCTAATTTCCTGGGCCTTTTGTATTGCTTTCAGAGATTAAATGGCTCAATATAAGTTTGCACAGCAGGGGAAAAATGCAAGTGGAATTGTAAAAGCCCATTGCAACATGGAAGTAGAACTGTAAAACGGGACATGTTACTCTCAGTTGTTTTTGGTGAAAAGAAAAATAGTTATGAAAAAGTTGTCAAAGACCATATCTTAAACATTAAAAAGCTTTATTATAATAATGTGATACTTAAAAAGGAATCAATATGCAAAATTCAATAAAAACCTTTCCTGTGATTAGATAAAATATTTAAATCTGATATATAGTTACAAGTAATAAGCTAAATATTCATGGCATATAATTCTAGAAATGTTAAATTATAGCTCTATGACATATCATAATTTTATTATGTTAACTTTTAAAATAACTAAGTAAATGTATAAATAGGTAATGAAGATCTAGCTAATTAAAATGTATTGTCCACTTATAAAGCTTTAGCTACGACTAAGCTGATTTTTAAAAAGATAAATTAACACATAACATCATTTCAGATTATATCTAAAATGATATAATCCTAATCTTAAATATTTTATGGCATATGTATATTCTATTCTCACTTACCTAGCTGTAAAAGAAGCTATAAGGCAAAAACATAATTTAAAAGCAAAGAAGTTGGTTTTTAAACAACAACAACAACAACCAAAAAAACCCCACAGAAATGCCAAGTCAAAATTCATTTAGAAATTGGACACATGGTTCTTCTTTTACTGGCAGAAAATAAATGGGATTGTTCCAGTGATCTTTCAGTTTTTCTAAATATAGTGTACAGACCATGCCCCATCCTACCTTCAGTTAGATATATCAAACAAGGCTGGGACATCATGTCGCAGAGATGCCCGCTGCAGTGGTGTGGTGGCAGATGGCCAGGCACCTTGTGGGCAGTATCATCATTGGGTGTGAAGCCAGACAATGCAAGGTGGGTTCAAATTGTGGCTCTGCTAATTGTTAAAATGGAAGTAATAATAATACTTTTCCACCAAGATTTTCTCAAGGGTTTAAATGAAATCAGTGCAGAGAAAAGATATAATAATTAAAAAAAATCTTTACAGCAATTTCTACTCAGTAACGACTACATGAAGAGTAATATGTAGTTCAAACATGTTAAGGAATTTGGTTTTGTTTGGGTTGCCTGTAGTGAAAGTAAATACATATATATTATGTATGAACCCTAAGCATGAAATAATACTATCAAGGGCAATTCAAGATATATGGTCATTTGTTTCCATTGAGTTCATGGAATTTCTGAATGGAAAGAAGAATATAACAGAAAAAAAATACAGTTCCTTCAGGATGGTATTGTTTTCAACCAGGTGTCATAAGTTTCCTTGCTATTTGACTCAGCTTTTTATAAAATGTGATATATTCATATAAAATAAGGACATTTCTGTGTCAAGATTTTCTAGGGTCAATTTTTCACAAATGAATATATTCATTTTTTACCTCACAGCAGTTCCACTGGTCCTAATTCTTCAATTGGACTGTGCATTTGCACACATTCTGTTCGTTCAATATCTGGTATCATTTTTTTTTAAATAACCCCCTTTCTCACCCTTTATTGCAGTTGAGTCACTCTAGAAATTTTAACTAATAGTTCTAATTCATAATCACGCTTTTAAATTACATTTCAGTTTTCTTCCTATTTTTAGTGGTCATTCAATCAGCACTTAGTATTAATTTGCTATCTAACTCCTAACTAATAATATCATAAAAATTCTATTAAGGCAATGGTAATTCTACCTGTCAAATAATTATCGTGATCATGTTTATTTTACTTTCTATTATTTACTGTGGATTGCTTTAGTCATAGATTTACTTTAATCATATGTATATGTGTATATATATATATAGTCATATATATGTATATATAATCATTTATGTATATATAATCATATATATAATTATATATGTATATATAATCATGTATATGTATATTTATCATATATATATATATATATATATATATATATATATATAGGTTCTCTAATACTGTATTTTGTACTTCTCTATTATCATTTTTCCTTTTTATTTCTGAAACTTTATGATTTATACATAGTTAGTCTACCAAGGTCTATCATTTAATGAATTTAACTCAACTAATGTAATTCCTGAAACCATACTTCATTTTGTATTTGTAGAAATAAAGATGTATTATGATATGCCATCATAGTGAGTCAAATTTTACTTGAATAATTAAATACCAAATGTTAGAAAAGGCTAAACTGAAACATAAAAGTGTATACATTGATGAATAGAAAAGATAAAATAAGGACTTAACTTCCTAAGAGGCAATAACTATCCATATGTTTCTTTTGCTAATTCTAGAGAATACTTTAATATTTCATCTTGTGTCTCTCCAGTTTCTCTAGTGATTTTCAAATTTTTTCTGCAATCAACATACCCTTTGTTTTTAACAATTAGGAAATGCAATTAAATGACTAATATATGCATATAATTATCTTGTTGTATAGTACTTTATCTAAATACTACAAAAATTATGAAAATCCTGCTTATACCAAAATGACTAAGAAAAAATAATTAAAAGGTGGGAATTCTATTTGTATCCTGGCATGCATTCAGTTAACTATGATTTTTTTAAATATCCATCATGATAAACAATCTAGTAATAATTATAACAAAATCATCATTGTAGTCTAAATATGTCACAGAATCTATAAAAAGCACTCACAATTGTCACACTTTTCTTGTTTGCCCTGAAGCAGTATGTCACTTTTTGAGAAGAACTGTCTAACAGTTTTGACCTGACTTTCTTCCACATTTATGAGGCAAACTCTTCCATACTGTGTTATACTTGAGTTCTTTTCTTTGATTTGGATTTGATGGGATGTTATGTCATATCTGTTTGTCATAACAAATGCAACCCTCATTAAGCTTAACATTTTCTGGCTCACTAAATACTTTGTCTGAAATCACACATAGAATAATGTTACGACATTTTAAAGGGGCTCAAGGAATTATTAAGATCTACAATTCTGAATAAAAATCTAATTATCGATATTGAAATGTGTCTTTCATGTAATAGTATTTTCTCTTCTAGCTCCTCCATGAATCTGGACCATTTTTCAATTCCAGTTTCAATTTTAGTCACTGATTTCATCATCCAGGCTCAAAACCACCAGAAATAATCTTTCACTCATCTATAATTTTCTGTCATTGTCATATCTCCAAAAGCTCATCAGCAACATTTATTTTTAAATAATAATAGCTAATTTTGTCAAATATCTTATGTGCACATAGCAGTGTAATAGATTTTTTGCCATTTTTATTTAATCTTTACATTGTCATCATAAATAAATATTGTATTCTTTAAGAATAAAAGAAAAGAACAGAAAAAAATAATCCTTATGCAAATTTCCAAGTTCAAAATCTTAATAGCTGTTAGGGAATCCAAGTAAGTCTGAGGCTAAAGCCAGTGTTTGCGATTAATACCTTTGATTACTTTAAATAAAGCAAATCTGTTAAAATTTCTAATTTTATAAACACCTAAAGCTTACAAAAATGAAATGAGGGGGAAGAATACCTCTTTAATAAAAGAGACAGAAGAATAAAAAATAGCTAATGAGTTGAGAGGAAGATGAATTCTAAACCTCTGTTTGAAACTTGAATAAATCACCTAGCCTATGATGATTAAAAGTCAGTTTCCAGGCCTTCCATAATCTGTGTAGCTGCTTCTAGTTATTTTCAAAATTTTTCTGCAGTCAACATACCCTTTTTTTTAGCAAGAGAATATTACACATTTGGCCAACAGGAACTTGTTTCACCAAAACACCAGGTCTGAATTGATCCCCCTGTGCTTTCTAGACCTGCTGTTCAAATCTCTTTCATTTTTACACAATATATCTTCAGTCTTCCCTTCAATCTTAATTTTTAGCTGTCCTGTTTCAGAGGCATTTAGTATTTTATGTTGTCCAATGTTTGTTTTTTTTTTTGAGACAGAATATCATTTTACTTTTGACATGTGAAATAAATAAAACAATTTTAATGTTAACATTGATAATATGAGCTTTGCTATTTTCACTATTGATTCTCATTTTAATGAATGATTCTTTTCAATATTATTTGTTACCCTAAAGACATTATAAGGAACTATCACTCTGTATATTTAAAATAAGTATCCTATGCAAAGGAGAAAAATATCAAGTATATAAATGTTCTTAGGAGAAAAGCTAGTAGTACTTGAGTTTGGTAAGGGGCTTTTTACAACACCCAAAGCTTGATCCATCAAAGAAAAAAAAATACAACAAGTTGGTCTTAATTAAAATGAAAAACTTCTGTTCTGACACTGTAAGAAGAACAAACAGATAAGCTGCAATCTGGGGAAAAAACTATTCACAATTTATGTATCTGATAAAGTATGTATATGAAAAATATGGAAAGAATTCCTAGCACTCAACAGTAAGGAAATAACCAACCTGATTTTTTTTATGAAAAAATCTAAATATACACCTCATTAAGAAGTACAGATTGCACATAAGCATGATGACATCATACACTATTAGGAAAATATTAATCAACACAATGAGAAGCAACTATACATATATATTAGAATGACTACAGTTCAAGACAGTGACAACACAATGCTGGCCAGGATGGGGAGAAACAGGGACTATCATTTGTGAGGATGCAAAAATAGCATGTTGACAGTTCGTCAGTTTCTTAAAAAAGCTAAACTTTGTCTCATTAAATAAGTCTTTGTAGACAAATATAAGAATTATATATTTTGGGCTGGGGATGTGGCTCAAGCGGCAGCACACTCTCCTGGCATGTGCGGGGTGCTGGGTTCAACCCTCGGCACCACATAAAAATAAAGAAAAATAAATATTAAAAAATTCTCTCTCTCTTAAAAAAGAATTATATATTTATAAGATCACAATGCTAATGATTGTGATATAATAAGTTCCACTTTACTGATATATTGATCATATTTACTGAAATAAATTTATTAGACCATTGCTGGTTGATTAAGAAGATTACCTGCTAATCAAAACTAGACAGTTTTTAAAATTATATCTACCATTTAATCAATACTCAACAACTATTCTTATCTGTACATAATTGTACATCATTGTACTTTTGAAAATATAATGAAGTCCATTCTTATTATTTAATTATTATCATTGAGAGATAATTTGTGGAAAAACAGCATAGTACCTATTGAAACTGTGCTTTTTCTTTCAAGGAGATTCTATGAAAGGAGTTTTATAAAGAATAGTCTAATAAACAACTGTAATATGCATGTCAGTGTTATATATATATGTCTTAAGAATTTCAGCTATTACAAAGGTACAAACATCCTAAGTAAATAGCTTTGGTTTTATAATGAACAGGCTCCTAAACCCAAGAAAGTCTTCCATCTGGAGTAAAAAATTAGCCTATAAATGGATTCATTTTCAGCATATTTGTATTCCTATTGTACTATATGTATTTTTTTACATTTACCATATTTGTGGCTTTAAAATAATCTATTAATAACTGGTTATCTTCACATAAAACAACTTTGAAGAACATGTAGAATGTACCAGCTTAATTTCCCTCCATATATCATATTTTAGCAATTTGATTACATTTTTTCATATTTAATTCCTGTCTGAATTCTTACAATTGATAATATTTCCTGTGAGTTGAAAGGCAATTTTGATGCAATATCATTGGCTCTGATGCACTTACTGGGTCATAACTGTTTTTATTGTGAAGTCATCAGAGTTATGTGTATTAAAGGGAGTATACAAGTTGAGTTTAATTATTATTTAATATGTCTTCCATGATACCAATATATTCAGTATTGTCAGTAAATGTTATTGTTATTCCAGGCTCAGAAACAAGATTAGACATAGATTTGACATCCATGAAGGCAACAAAATTTTGGAGGAATAGCCATAATCTATATTTTCTTGTGAAACAGAAATTAAGCTATTTAAGAAGATACCCTTTGGTAGAAGAAATTATTTTCCAAATAAATGTCAAAATTTTTGCCACCTGCCAATCTAAATGCAAAAGAAAATTATCAGCTCCCTCATTTAAAGATGAAAGAAACTTCAAAACAATGAAAGGTAGGGTGACTAATCATTGCATAAAACTATCCATGACATTCTATTGTGGTTTAATTGGTAGTTATATTTTTTCTTTACCAATACATATAGATATGTATTTTACAATAATTTTTGCCTTATAAATATAAGATTTGTTTAAAGCATATAACAGATATACAAATTATTAAAGAGAAACATTTCCTTTTAGATAGTGATTATTTCAACACCAGAATTTTCTCATCATATTAGAAAATAAAAGACAAAAAAAGTGGAAGGTATAGGAAGAAGATGTTAGAATCACAACCTTATGATTAAAACTCAATAAGCAATGACATCATGAATAAGAGTAACAACCATAGAGACACTGGAGCCCCCATCTCAGTTTATTTTAATAGAGACAACTACTGATGCCTATTTTTGAATTGCATGTCAAGCTATGAACCTATAAAGGGTGAAATATTAAAACAGTTGCAAGGCTATTCAGATAGAAAAATGTGAATTTTCATTATATCTCTCTACAGGTTTTTTCATATACAAAATATTTAAGTAGATGCATTGCCCTAGTATCTTGGCAATTTCAAGAACGGCCATTAACACTGATGGAAAAAAATGACAGGTCATGATAAATTTTACCTTATGTTTACCAGGATAAAATTTATTTCTTACCAACAGATTTTGTATAATAGCTAGACCTGCATGAATAATTTAGAATGAAAACACAAATGCCATTTTATACAAACCTATACTTAAACATATGTGCTTAAAAATGTGTATATATACACACACACACACACACACATCCATATATAAATATCTATGTATATGCACACACATGTGTATTATGATGCTCTTCTTTCAAAATTTATAGTAGATACCTCTTTTGAACAGAAAGCCAGTTCTGGCATATTTTTATGCTTTCAGGGCCTACATGTGTTCAACTTATTCTTATGACAAATTATTAATATATTTTCATATTTTAATAGGAAAAAACATGATTTTCTCAATGAAATATTGAATCAATAAAAGAAACCATTTTCAAAGCAATTATCTCATGCAAAGTCGAGTTTTGTCTGTTTATACAACAAAGGGAAGTGGCACCTGGATGGAAGAAAGAGTCAAGTAAAATGAGAAAGCAAAATAAATGAATGCTCACTGGGAAATCCAGGGAAACATAGTTGAATGAAGTAATGCCAATGTCTCAGGCAAACAGTTTGCTCTTTTTTTTTAACTAAAGGCTTTATTGACCCCCAGGCACAATTACAACAGCTGTACCACACCGAGTCTATCAGTCATAATCTAGGATAGCGCCTCTTTCTATTAACCAAGCAATAGAGAAGCAAAAATTACTTATTCCAGTCCATATGAGGCACTCTGTTTGGTGCAATGAATTCTGATGGCTTAATTAGGTAGACTGGGTGGCACATGGGGTTTTTCAAGCCAGGTTCATCACAAAGGCCATTTCATCAGGGAAGAGTATTCCTGGAATCTACAGCTAGATTGCAAATACAAGTTTCTTCATGAGGATCTCGTAGCTTACTGGTTCTGTTAGTTTGCTTCCATCTACTTAAACAATTAAATAAAGCTTCACACTAGAAGATCAAGGCTAATAAGAGATACAGAATTGAAGTGCAGCTGGCAATTTCTCTAGTTATTAAGATCTCATCTTAACCTGAATGATGGTCTCTGCACAGTAAGAAATGCTATTTTTCCTCCTTCAGTATTTGTTTTCTTTCAAGACTTGATAATCTATGGATAGAATTTCAGTTCTTTGTGACACTTGCAAACACACAAATATAAAATCATGTTTGTATGTATATGTGTGAATACATATTAAACATATGTATGTTAAGACACATATGTATGTCAAGAGTGAGAATCTTGAGCAACACAATTACACTGAGGAAAATTCATATGTATCATATATTTTACAGCCATTTATTATATAGTTTGCATAATATTAATCTTATGACTTTTCCCTTTAACTTGCTTAATTGACTAGAATATTCCACTACTGTTAACATCTATACAAGGGACAATACTAAGTAATAAATACACATGTGTGTGTGTGTGTGTGTGTGTGTGTGTGTGTGTACATATATATTTCTATATGTGTGGATGCATCTGTGCATGGTGACTTTAAACAACATTTTGAGTTCCTTAAGAATTTAAGCTCATCAAACAGATAAGACAAATATTAGTTCTATAATCAAATGGATGCATAATATTATGCTCATGCATTTTTAACATTTATATATATATATATTTCTTTTTATGTTAAAAATAATTTAATGATGGATATATACTAAATATCATCACTCTGTGTCTGCTTTATAATTTTATGTTTTTATTTATTTGTGGCGCTAGGGATCAAATCCAGGACCTTGCACATGCTAGGAAAGCACTCTACCAATGCGCTACATCTCCAGCTCTCTTGTTTTATTTTTTGAAGATGCCATCATTAGCTCAACCACAAAGAATTATTAACACCTCTCTTTTTATTAACAGCTCTTTCTCCTTTCCTTCCCACTTTCTATTATCACTCATTTTCTTGGAATCTATATCCTACTATCTTTTTAAGCTTTCCCGTTTTTCATTGCTATTGTTTCATTCACAATGAGATCTTTATTGGTACATTCTTCCTTTAATTAATTTATTCATAAACATTCAGATTTAATATATATTAATAATTAAATTATTTTCAACATATAAAGAAGTATAAATATTAAATTAAAAATTCATGAGCATAATTGTATTCATCCATTTGATTATAGAACCAATGTTTGTCTTATAATATGTTTTGATGAACTTAAATACTTTCTATTTACTACTTACTTTATTAATACTTTTCAAAGAAAACTTTTGAATAATTTCAGAAAAAAATTCCCTCTTTTCTATTGTAATGACAACATATTATAATTAGAAAATTAAATGTATATTTTTTTTATTCTGAGACTGGAATTTGAACCCAGGGCTGCCTTACCAATGACCCTATCCCCTGTCCTTTGTATTTTATATTTTCAGACAGAATCTTGCTGTTTATGAGTCTGAGGTTGAACTTGTAAAACTCCTGCCTCAGCCTCCCATGTTGCCTGGGTAGTAATTTATTTTTAAGATTGTTTTCTGCAAAGAAAAGGAGAATGAAAAATACTAAGCCTATACTCATTCACTCTGTCTTCCCCAAATTTATAAGAAAAACTTGCCACAGTAGGTACAGGTTGAAAAAATAAATTAAGGAACAAATTGATATACCATTTTCCCACCTGATTCACTGTTCTAATTAATATTATTTTAGTAGGTTACTCCTCAGATCTCTCACTACTTCTTACAAAGCAGATTTACAGTTAAAGCCGCTCAGCATTTGTAAAATGCTCTTGTGGTTTGAATTTCAAAACTCTGCCTGGGAACTTCTCCAAATTTCTTTTAATATGAACCTTATCTTTCTGCCAAATTGAATGAGATGCTCCTTATACTTGAATCCCTGTGTCTTGTCAAAAGTCTACAATTCACCTTCCCACCCACCCATTTCCAACCCTACTAAAGCTTACATGTCTATCCATGTACAAAGCCCTCATGGGTCACTTTCCCTGTGGTTTTTTATCTTCTTGCTTACCCAGTCATCTTCCATAACCTCCTCAAGTGTTACCCTAGACTCTACTGATTTATTTATTTATTTTATTTAGCAAAAAATCCAATTACCATCTAAAATAGGTGTAAAGCTATGTTTCTCAAATTATATATAATAAGAGAATAATTTGATAATTTTAGAAACTTATAAATTATAGATTCAAATTTAGATTCTTTATTTCAGTCATTTTGCCAAGAACCTTAGAAAACTTCATTTGTAGTAAGTGCCTTAGAAGTTTATAAAGAAAAATAATCTATAAAATCTTGTTGATTAAAAATTCTCTAGAAATACAGATTTGCAAGTAGCACGTACAAATTAGTTTTATTGAGAATACTTCTGTCAGTTCAAAACTGTATAAGTTTAAGTATTTTTATACTTAAGTATTATATCTTAATTGAATAAATATCTAAAACTTTTCAAATGCTTCATTGATTTTTGAACAGTCATTGCAATTTTAAAAATCATTTGCTTTCAAACAATCAATCTCTATAGATTCTAAAGAATGTGCATAGTTGTAATTATTGTCCATGACTATTCTACTATTGAAACTAATTCAATCTTTGGAAAACATATTCCTGTGGATAAAATCTTTCTTAAGGAAGCGTATATGAAACATCAATTGTTAATCAAAACATTTCAAAGAAAATGCTGAAAGAGTCTGTCCCCTGTAGATTTCAGAAATTTATTTTCATTATTTATTTCATGTTATAGAGGAGCATTTTAAAAGTCTGAAATAATTCCTCAAATACATCTGTTAGCCATATAAAAACTAAAATGCAAAAATTTGGAATATATGAAATATATTATGATTTCTAGAATTTTACATCAAAGGATTCTTTTTCAAAAAATTTAACATTCAAGGGATGATTCAAATCCTTATAACATGTAGCTCCATGCAATTACCTTCCTCTGAGTATAATAGCAAAATACTGAAGTGGTAGAGGAGGGATGGTGGGGCGGGGGAGCAGTAAATCATTTCAGAAAGTCTCACACCCAAGGCTTGATGACATGAGGCAGGGCAAAGGAAATAACCCTGTCAGCACCTGCATCTCTAATGAAGGACAGCACTGGCACACATTTAGAGAATGAAGAGGAAAAATAAATCATGCTTAACTTTAAAATGGGTTGTCTGATTTATTCAAATAGAAATATAACCTTGTAGGCTTTCCCTTCATGTATTTCTATCTAAAATCTTGCAATGTAAACCTAGAATTTATTTATTTTTTTGTTGGTTTTTTACCATAGTTATTCTTCAAAACTTCAGTTCAATTCCACTATAGGTGAACTGTGTAATTTTAAAACGTGTCATTTAACATTTGTCTTTCATTGTCTTCTTTACATCTGTTGCAATTAAAGGTGGATGGTTAAAATGTGAAGATGGGTATCTGTCAGATTCCTTTTCAGCAGAGATTAAATAAAGATGTGGTGCAGCCCAGATACAGTATGCTTCAAGAGATAACCAAAGCTGGTGTAGGAATTTATTTTACACATAAATTAGAGATAAAGGAAATTAACAAGATGAGTGTCTACCAGTGGTTTTAATAAAGAGGAAGCCAATTTTGGAAGGCTCTGTATACAATGAGGCAAAAACTCAAGTAGTTGGTTATTCCAAGATGCACTTTTTAATTTTTCCTTTTCTCTTAACACTAATTTATTTTTCACCAACAAGTACAAGTGATTTCTATTTCACACTCTGACACATCAACTGCTTCACATGTAATATTGTAAAACCTGAAAGCAATTTTTAAAATGCAGTATACATTGAAATAAAAGATTAAAAAACTAGGACAATCCATCAATTCCAGACATTATATTGAAATGATATATTGATATTTAGTTACACCAAGTAAAATAACTGTAACTTGACTGAAAACCACTTTATTGTTATGGTAATAAGATAATATAGATCTAGCAATTAATATACTTGTTCTTTTATATTGTCCTCTGATACATGTTGTTTCATTAGACACCTGTGCCAAATATAACTCTCCAAGTCAAGTACTATGGAATACAACCTTTTCATTTGTTAAGAATCATGCTACATTTTTTGTTCCTTTATCTGACTTTCAAAATAAATTTCTGATGAAGGAAGATATTTCTTTCTTAAGGGGAAGGGCAGACATAGTCCATTGACTTGAAAAACTCGGCTTCTAAAAAAGACACTGATATTTGATCTTGAAAGCTACATTTTTGCTTCCTGTGATCTATGCTAAAATCATTCCAGATGCGAGGTTTGTAATGAATATAAGAAAGCTAGAACAACAACAAAAGAATCAGGACCTCATTCTAAGATGAATGGGAAGGAAGCAACATTCGAAGAATGATGAGTACTTTCAGTAGGTTTTCTAACCTCCCTAGCCTGAAACCAATGCTTCCAATGGAGGCAGTTATGAAAATGACTTTTAATCGGCAGGTGTTCCTTTTGAAAAGCTAATAGCATATTTCTTTTGACAGATAAATTACTTTGAAATAATTTTTGAACTCTGTGATCCTGAAAAAAAAGGCATCTCTAACTATGCATCCCATTTTGGCTACCTTTATTTTGTTTTTAGATGTTGCCTCAAAATGGATCCCAAGTCACTAATCTGTATGGCATATTTTTAACTCACTGATAACCATTCTATTACTCTGTTACCAATCTACATATCTTACTGGAAAATAAACTCACGTATTTTAAGATCTCTTTATATTTAAAAGTGATTGCATGTAAGATAATAACCAGAGTGTTGACAATTTTTGCACCTAAATGTTCCAGTTTGGTTTGCTCAGAAATTATATATATCCTTTTGAATAAAGAACATATTTTTATTCCCTGCATTAACCTCATACCTCCCTGCCATAACTACTCATGCATGCATTCTTTCTTTGAGTAGATAGATAAATATGTTACAAACCTCACCTGACCATTCTGAGTTTTTAATATCTGCTAAAATACTAGATCACAGACTAACTTTGTAGACCTGTGGCAACTATTAGCTACCAGACAGTTTAAGGACAAATTCAACTAAACTTTATCTATGTACGTATCTACAAGTTGTAGCTTTCAAAACACTTTTAAATAATTATTATATTTATCATAACAATTTGTAAAACAGTGAATGAACTTGAAATTTTTTACATTGTAGATATATTCAAAAAGGCATTGAATTTTTTTATTGTCAGTTTTTGACATTGGTTCTTAATGCTAGCAAAAAAAGAGAATGTAGTAATAGATGAAATTTAAAATGTGTAGAAATTTCAGTGTGTTAGCCTAATTCAGTAAAATGCCTACAAGTACATTTTCTTGCAAAACACCAAAATTTCTATAACCTTCAATCATACAGAAATGTTTTTAATGGGCATATAAATCTATTTGTTTGCAAGATCCTTGCATCCTACACAATTTTCCCAGCAGAGGAAAAAGAAGTGAGGATTCTGGATATTTTATAATTCTCAATTTGTGTGTGGATATAAATGATAATATAGATATCCCTTATAGTTCTATTTAAGAGGAAATGTAAAATTATATTTTGATTAATGCATCAAAGTATTTTTTTCTACATTCTTCTACCATAACTTTGGGTTTAGTTACTTTCCTATAAAATAGTTTAAGTAAAACACTTCATATAAATGCTTTTTTTGGTACCAGTAATAAAATTATGACTTCAAGGAAATAGGTTTCTAACTTCACACATAACAATGGTAACTATGGTAGCAACATAGCAGCATGTTGCATTTTATATTCTGACAAAGTTCAGCCTGTTAATTAAAATGTCACTATTCTAAGGGAATTTTAGTTTTAAATGTTTCACTTTTTTTTGATGGTCCTTTTCTAACATACAGACATACATTTGTGACTACCCAATGCTTCTGGTGTTTCACATCTTTCTCCTATTATAATTACTCTTCTGACACTTTAATTCACGTAGTTAATACAATAACTCCTTTTATGTTTCATTGACATTGAATTTTTCTCATACTTTTCTGGGAGTTAATAATGCACTATGTATTCAAGAGTGACCATTTCATCCCTGAAGTTTATCATCACACACATGTAAGAAGCCATTCACACAGACTTACAAGTTCCAAAGACAAGAAACACGTTTGATTTACAATGCACAATTTTTTAAAAAAATAAAACAAATTTAAAGAAAAATAGAATACTAATTATTGATGAAACAAAAGCATACCACTTACCTGGAATAAGCTGAGCCAGAAACAGATGATGTTTTGACATGCTGAGGAGTGATATTATGACCAAAAAAGGAAGATGTTTCCATTTCATCTTTGTCCCTTCCTTGCATTACACCCAGCCAGTGATATAGATTTGTGTTATCTGATGAGATAAAAATTATCCAAATTACTCTTTTGTAATGTTTAGTTATAGTGAAAAATAGCTAAAGAAAATACTAAAAGTAGCTTGTGAAAATTATAGTTCAAATAGATACAAAATACAATTTTTTGAAATGATAAAGCACACTGATAATCCAAATGAATATGACTTATATAGAATTTTTGCCACAACCTACAGTAGTCCCTTCTTATCTGCAGTTTTGATTTCCATAGCTTCAGTGACCCATGGTTAACAGTGGTTTGAATCTTGGGATATATTATCACAAGAAAAATGTATAGGCAAGAATATATTTTGAGGGAAAGGACTGTATTTAGATCTTTTACTATAATACATTATTGTAATTGTTCTATTTTGTTATACCTGTTAATCTCTTACTATGCCTGATTTATAAAAAACATGTATATAGAGGAAAAGATAACACATAGAGAGTTTGGTACTATCTGTGGTTTCAGACACCCATTAGGAGCTTGGAATGTAACCTCCACATAGGAGGTGACTATTGAACATTTTGAAGAAATGTGGCACTTACTAATTTTTAAGATTCATTTTCAGTCAGATATGGATCACAAGTGGTTTCTTGGTTTTATCTACCCCACATGTTTTCACTTTAATTTCCCCCAAATTTAAATAGAACACTCTCATCAAATCTAGAAAACTATGTGTTTAATGGATCATTTAAAAATTCATTACAAACTACTTATCCCAGAGTCAGGAACTATATTATTTTGGGGACAAAAATAGAGAACACAGCCACATTCTTGCTTTTCATCCAGATGCATAAATAATTTGAGGCTTCTTTAATGCAATGAATTCACAAATTAAAACAAAACTTGTTAGATGATCTATTCTGAACAGGAACTTTTTACCAGTCATAAAAGAAACACAGAAACATTACATATTCTCCTATAAACAACAAAACTTGTAACCCTATCCAAGAACATGGGAGGTCTTTCTGTCTTCCAAGGTCTTCTCCAATTTCTTCCTTTAGTGTTCTATAGTTTTCATTGTACAGGTACTTCACCTCTTTTGTTAGACTGATCCTCAAATATTTTATATTTTGAGGTTATTGGGCATGGGATATTTTTTTAAATTTCTTTTTCATCATCAAAGTATGGTAAACTAATTAATTTATGAATATTGATCTTGTATAGGGCTACTTTGCTGAATTCATTTATGAGCTCTCTAAGTCTTCTGGTGGAGATTGGCGGGTCTTATAAATATAGGATCACACCATCAACAAACAAATAATTTGAGCTCTTCTTTTCCTATTTATATGCCTTTAATTTCCTTCTCTTTTCTGATTGCTCTGGCCAGAGTTTCAAGAATTATGTTGAACGTTAGGGGTGAAAGTGGGCACCCTTATCTTGTTGCTCTTTTTAGAGGAAATGTTTTCATTTTATTTCTCCTTTAAGAATAATGTTGGGGCTAGGGATGTGGCTCAAGTGGTAGCATGCTCACCTGGCATGTGCATGGTGCTGGGTTCGATCCTCAGCACCATATACAAGAAAAATGTTATGTCCGCTGAAAACTAAAAAATAAATATTAAAAAATTCCCCCCCCCTCTCTCTCTCTCTCTCTCTCTCATAAAAAAATTTAAAAAAAATAATAATGTTGGCTTTGGTTCTGTCTTATATAGCCTTTACAATGTTGAGCCATCTGGCCCTTTGACATGATACTGATTCCCCAAATGGCAGAATGAAACATGTAGATAACTGATTAGATTTTCTTGGGGTAACTGACCCAAGTTCTACTGCAAAAGTGGCATTCTGAGATATTAAGAATATTTACAAGTGGAGATTAAGGAATTACTTTTCAAAATAAGTGAATATACCATGAGGGATTGGCTATTTGGCTGTATGGTAGAGTTTCCCAGAATGCCATGTGATACAGAACAGAAATAAATGAGAGCAGATAAATATAGGTAATGAGAAGTCATTGTGGATTTTAAAGATAGACTGTAATATAATCTAAACAATTTAGAAGATAACTGATTGGAATGTACAGGATAAATTTATTTCAAGGGAAACTATCATGGAATCCTCGAAACAGTATAGGGATCTACAATAAATGCTTATAAAGGACATAAGCAGTGATAAAATGGAGTAGAGTGTCAGATATGTGGTATTATACAATTATCCTCTGGAACAGTATTGACAATTCATTAGCTTTTTAAGGTGGGAAGTGAAAAGAGTTATTTATTCACTTAACAAAATACTTAGTTAAAATAAGTCAATAATCTGGGAGTAAATAAAAAATAATTCGTTTAAAAAAGAAAGTCCTATTATTCATTTTTGTGACTCTCAGAATTCCAATCTAAATAAAGTGTGACTCAATTTTGTAGGATTATCTGCACAAAGCTGTTTTCAATTTGTCGATTTGAACTAAGCTGTCCTTACATTATTGCTTATACCTGCAGAGTTAATTTGCCAAGTTTTCCTTTTGCAGAGTTGCCTAGTCCTCCTGCCAGACAGCTATAATCACTGGACTTTACCTGAGATATTTGGGGATTGCTTCCCAGTTCAAGAATCTTGTAATATCTCAGCCAGAACTTTGCCTCAAACAAATAATCTTGGTTACTGTGATTTCATATTTACTTGGATTACAAATTTACTTCTTTGTTTTGGGGCTAATGTTCTTGTAATAGTACTTATCTTGGTACATCATTTATAAGAAACCTTACATACCCACATAATCATTCATGCAATATCTGTTTGAAGTTTCAAATGATAGCAGGCTAGATTTACAGGTAAGCACAAGCCTGTTGAAATTTTCTGCTCTTTAATCCATACTCTGCAGTTGTTTGTTTGTCTAAACGCCCCATTCAGGGTTATACACAGAATGTTTTGACTTAGAGTCATATTTCTGAGTGAACTATAATTGATTAGGTCTTCTGGGCAGAAGATGTAAGCATATTGCATCCTGGGCATTTCTGCTTGGCTGGATCTTGACAATAGTTGCCTTGTCTCTTGGTTTCTGTTTGCCTACCGAGTTTCTAAGATCCTTCCTCTTTCCAATACTTGATTTTTATGTTCCCTCAACATGAGAATCCCTGCTTTAGAATAAAACCAAACCTCTGATTATTTAAATGAGCATACATAATTTTGCCTCGGCACTTAATGTAAATAAAAGTATGTGAGATCCAGAGGCTGTTTATGATTTCCCTATTATAGGAAAATTTAGAGAGATTATATTTGTTAAATGACAGTTAATATTTTGTTTGCTGAAATTGAGATTTTCATGTTCCAACTATATTTCATTAAAACTACATTTAGCTTACTTGTAGCAGGTAGCTATGGATAAAATAAGTGTCCTTATCAGACATGCACATTCTTACTTTAAAATGAATGCAATAATCATAAGAAAATAAACCAGAAAATATCAACACTTATTTTAGTTGAATGAAATTGCATGTCTTTGTTAGGGTTACACATCTCTTCAACACATGGAAGCTTTCTTTTTTAAATAGGATTAACTTTTTAGTTTCACAGCAAAATTGAGTGCAAGGTACTCTCACATACCCTTTTCCGCCATATGAGTATACTCTCTCCAAGAATGGTACATTTATTATAATTGATGAACCTATATAAACACACCGCATTATCACCAAATGTCTAAGTTTGTATTCAAGTTCATTCTGATGGTTTGAGCAACTGTACCTGACACCTATTCACTATTACAGTCCCACACTGAGAAGTTTCACTGCCCTAAAATACTGTGCTTCATCTATCCATCTTTCCCTCCTACCACCCCTGATGTCTTTGTATTGTCTCCATAATTTTAACTTTTAGAGAACAGAGTAAAGATCAGCCAGCATGTAACCTTTTCAGACTAGCTTCTTTCACTTAATAATATGCATTTAAGTTTCCTCTGTGTTTATTTATAGTTTCATAGCTTATATCTTTTTAGCAGTGGATAGTGCTCCATTGTCTTGATGTACCAGTTTGTTTATCCATTCAACTATTGAAGGACATCTTGGTTGTTTTAAAGTTTTCACAATTATGAAAAAAAGCTGCTACAAACATCTATTTTCAAGATTTTGTATGGAAATATTTTTTTAACTCCAATGATTAAGTAGCAAGTAGTGCAACTGGTGAATCAAATGGTAAGCCTACATTTCGCATTGAAAACAACTGCCCAACTGCCTTTGGAAGTTGCTATGCCATTTTACATTTCCTCTAGCAACAGATAAGATTTCCTGTTGAGCCTCACCTTTACCAGCAGGTGATTGGATCAGTGTTTCAGATTTGGGACAGTCTAATAAGTGTGTAGTAATATGTAATGTTCTTAATTTGTGTTTTCCTTATAGTATATTGTGTGCAGCATTTTTACAGATGCTTATTTGCCATTTGTTCACCTTTTTTAAAGTATTAAATTTTTGACCAATTTTTAAATTTCATTGTTTTTCCCCCACAGTTGAGTTTTAAGAGGTTTAAGGGTTCCTTGTTTTTGTATTTTTGGATAATTCTCCTTTATCATACTACTATGCTCTGGATTTAGAATTTTCCCCCAAAAGGTCACATGTTAGGCAATACAGAAATATTCACAGGTGAAAAAATTATAAGAACTCTTAAGTTTATCAGTGGTTAATCTATTTGATGGATTAATAATCTGAATGGGCTGCTGAATGGTAATTGTAGGCAGATAGAACTTGGTTTGAGAATATGGGTCAGTGGAGGCATGACTTAGGAACTGTATCTTGACACTGTAGTGTGTGTGTGTGTGTGTGTGTGTGTGTGTGTGTGTGTGTGTGTGTCTCTCTCCTTCTTATACTTGGCTGCCATGTGTTGAGCAGCTTTCCTCTGCAACAATTTCCCATCCTATCCTCAGGACCCAGAGCAATGGAGACATCTGAAACCCTGGGCTAAACTGGATTTTTCCTCCTCTAAGTTGTTCTTTCAGGTATTTTTGTCACAGAGATAAAAATCTGACTAAAACACAGATATATAATTTTACAAATATTTTCTCTGTCATTGTATCATAGCTTTTTATTTTCTTAATAATGCCTCTAACAGAGCATAAAATGGTTTAATACAGTCTAGTTTATGAATTTCTTCTCAATAACATGAAATTTTGATCTGATAGCATGCTATCAATATTAAAGTACTCAAAGTTAGACTATAATGTTACTGGCAAATATTTTAACCCCTTATAGAAAATCATATTTTTTGATATATTAACAAAAGGACAAATGATTTTTTGAAAATATAACTGAGTTAACATGCTGTTTTATTACTAAAATATAGTGAATTCAGCACAATTCATGATAGCTAAATTATGGAACCAACTTAAATTTGCTTCAGTAGATTAATGGATAAAAAAAAACTGTGGTGTGTGTATATATATATATATATATATATATATATATATATATATATATACAGTGGAATATTATTCAGCATTAAAGAGAATAAAATCATGGCATTTAGGTAAATGAATGAATATTATACTAAATGAAGTAAGCCAATCCCCACAAAAAACAAATGATGAATGTTTTCTCTAATATTAGGATGCTGATCCATAACAGGGATGGGGGTGGGGAGCATGGGAGGAATGAAGGAAAAAAGATAGGGCAAAGGGGAGGGAGGGGAAGGGAGGGATAGGGGACAGGATAGATGGTGGAATGAGATGAACATCATTACCACAAGAACATGTATAAAGACACAAATGGTGACTCTACTTTCTGTACAATCAGAGACATGAAAAATTGTGCTCTATATGTGTACTATGAATTAAAAGGCATTTTGCTGTCATATATAATAAATTAGAATAAATAAATAAATTTTTAAAAAGAATAGAAAATGTTTGTTCAGTTATTGGAAACATCTTTGAAATTTGAGGCTTCATTTCCAAAAAATATTGATATTTATATTCAGCCAAAACTGTCAGAAATATATGTAAGAGAAAATCAGAATTAAAATATTTGAATAAATGAAAAAAGTATTAACATATGTACGATATACTACCTTTTGTAAGAAAAAAGGAAAAATAGAAAATATGCTTATTTTCTTAATTTTAAAAATAAATACATAAATAAAGGAAGGAAGGAAGGCTAAACCAGAAACTTATAGGATAATGATGAAAATAAGTGGAAAAGACAGGGAAAAGGATGGAACTGATTTGATTATAATTCTATATAGTTTTGACTATAGAGCCATGTAAATATTTACATTTTCAAAATTCAACATTAAATCACCAGGTTGAAGAAATTCAGAAAAGAACATAAACAAAAAACAATAGCCTAAGAACATATCACATCAACAAAGTTACTAGTTAGAACAAGCCAAATAAGTATTCTTAACATTTTTTTTTCTTTTTGATACTGCTGGGGATTAAACTGGGGTTTCAAGCATATCAGACAAACATTCTACCACTGAGATCTACTCCTAGCCCAGAGTGATTTTTGAGTATGAATCTCTATCCACTCTCAGAGAATATTCTAAGGATAATAACTGAAAGAAAACCTTGAACTTTACTTGGTAAGGTAATTCATTGTTAATAGTGTTATTTATATAGTAATTCTGAGAAGTATTTTGTGTGTGTTCTAGAATGCTAAATAAACATATTGATGTTGCTGGGATGCAGTTTTCCCACTTAAAAAAATTAATTAATAAAGCACAATCAGAACTATATGAATACAAAGATATTTTCCCTTAGGGATATGTATATGAAATGTCTAGAATCAAAACAAATTTCAAAAAAATAGGTGAGAAAAGACACAAAGTATCACTTTTATTATAAAATATTAATTTGAATATGTGATTGCAGGATTATTCAGTATAATATTGCTGCTTTAAAATATAATTTATTTGTGATTCACGTATGTATGCAAGTAACATAGTCTAGTGTTGTAGAAGCAAAGATGGTAAAAACACACTGGGTATGAGTCCTGGCTCTATCACTTAGACATATTGTTTGACTTCCATCAACAAATTTAAGCACATTTAGTCTTATCTGTTTTAACTATAACACGGAACATTATCTCATCTCACTTATCCGGGAGTTAGATAATTTGTATATATGATCCATCTCCTGATATCTATTAATATAAATATCATCATAATTACTCAATTAAAGTAGCATCCAGGGAGGTTCCTGCAAGGTGATGACAGAACAATCTTGGATTTCTATTTACATATTTCTTCTCATTTAAATTGTTATCTGTTTGTGTTTTTTTGCAAGATATTAGGGGTTTTGATTTTTATCAATGACCCTTATTGAGGTTTAATTTATTTTTGACAAACCAATTTTAAGGGCATAGTTGAGTTTTGACAAATTAATAGAGACATGCAACCAGCACCCAATTGAGATAAAGATTCTCCAGGGCTTTATTATTAAAGTTAACATAGCTTATGCACATGCTGTGCATATGTAAATATTGCTAAAGTACATTTTGACATAATAATAAATTCAATAACATGCTAGGCCATCACCTACTTTTAGGAAAGTTTTTTTTTTAAAGTATATTTTGGGGAAACCCTATTCTACTGATCAGTAACTAAATTTCTTAGGAAGGAAAAATGTTTCATAAGAAATTAATTTAGGAAGTACATAGTTAAATTAAAAGTGTTCCTTTGGGCACATACTTTGGATGACATAAGAGAACATGTTTCCTAAATTTAATGCATGATGTCCGTTGTTCAGCTTCTTTGGCCTGGCTGGTTCTCATTTTATTTTTTACATTTTTGGAAGGACTTCAGCTATTTACCCACACTTATTTTGTTCTTAACCAAAATTAATTCTACTTTAAACCCTTCTATTTTCCTTTACAGTTGAATGCAAAAATAAATCTGAAATGCAGAACTACTGTGGAGCCTTATATTTTCAGCCTTCTCATCTTATTTAGATTAATTTTAACTGATCATCATCTAAGAAGTCAAAAGTTGGGAAAGTTGGTAATATTCACCAATACAACAAAATCAATAACTTTGATGTCTGGTAAAGGAATCAACCATGGCTAGTGAAGAAATAGCCCTTTGGATTGCTTGATCTTGTAAGATCAAGAACCAAAAATGGTCAGCTTTGTTCTGAATTTCACATATAAGAGATGAGTTGGCCAGAAATCCTCCCATGGAGAAAGAAGATAACTCTCCCTTTCCTTAAATGATACAGACTGAAGTTTTATATATCCAAATAGGAATGTATATCTAAAGCTCATAAAGGGATGCCAATAATCCAAAGTAAATGTTCTTTATTTAAATCAATTTTTGTAATTTTTTTAAATTTAAGAGTGCAAAAATGAAGTTTAATGATAAAGGTATCATTAGAAAAATAATAAATATTTTTGGTCAGTTAATATATAGAGGGTTCTTCATCATCAGGAGAGATCAAATATATATACATATGAATATTTATCTTCATAACAAATTTATATTTATATGTAATATACATACAAATGTATATATTCTTAATATCAGAACATTAGATAATTTATTTTTTTTAAAAAAATTTTGTAGTTATAGAAGGACAGCATACCTTTTTATTTGTTTATTTTATTTGTTCATGTAGTGCTAAGGATCGAACCCAAGGCCTCACAGGTAGTAGGCAAATGCTCTGCCACTGAGCCCCAGCCCCAGCCCAAGATAATTTATTATTTTTGAGTGACAAAGATAAAAAGGATTACGTTGATCATGAGAATGAGTAGTCTGAAGTTGGGAAAGGGATCCAGCTTGAACTAGGCTTTAAAGGGACAGTTAAAGTTACAAAACTTCAGTTCAAGGGAAAGACATTCAGCAGGGTGTGTTCAGTGTGTACATTAAGGAGGGTCTGAAGAAGGGTTTGTGAAAAAGGTGGCAATAAGTAATATGTGATACCTACTTACATACATCTTCACAGCTTACCTGTGAATCAGCCTACCAGATTTAAATATACTGGGAAATCAAGCCATACATATTTTCTTTTTCAAAGGTTACTTCTTTGAAATCCTTCAAAGGATTTGTCTGCATGAACACATACAGCTAGGGAACAAGAGAACTAGAGCCTACTCTGTCTTTCTCAGAGCTCTGTCAAAATGTCAAGAGTGCTGAAAGCCTTTAATGCAAGGTTTTTACAGTAAGCAGTGAGATCCAAATGGGGGGCGGGGAACAAAAAACAAACCTGGTAACAAGTTGTAACAATTGTATAACTGGAGATAAATGTGGCTTACGATAAACTACATAAATAATTATTAGAATACCATGGCATGTAAATAATTATTGGAATATTATGGTATGTATGGTGAATAAGATCTTACATAGACGTCTAATAGATGGAGGAAAACAGGAGTGAAGATTAAAGACATTGAAAAGTAATGGCAACAGGAAACTGAAGGTTAAAAAAAAACTGTGGTGCTCTTTCTAAAATTACAAGTTAGCAAGTGGAAAGATTATTAAGAAATGCACATGAGGGGCTGTGGCTATGGCTCAGTGGTAGAGTGTTTGTTCAGTACTTGTAAGGTACTGGGTTCCATCCTCAGCACCACATTAAAAAAGAAAAAAAGAAAAAAAAAGAAATGGGTGTGATTTGTATAAGTGATTGGCTAATCTACTACTCAAGAGATCTGTAGAATAATAATGAGTGTCTAAACCTATAGTTAATACTACTAGGAACTACTGTGTCTGTTTAATTGGAGGTACATTTCTTTTGAAATAACAAGAAGTCAGAAGTGTAAAATAGCTTTTAAAAATACAGGTTTAAGGCTTTCAAATAGACAAAGCAAACCTAACAAATTACTACCAAACTCCTATTAAGTTAGAATATTGTCACATCTTCTATTAAGAGTGTATTATTTGAAAAGAGCTTGCACATAAAAGCAGAGTATGTGAGGCACAGTTATAGAACTGAATTGATTAAAACATTTTATTCCTCTTTATATGTTAATAACAGTTACATTATAATTTATTCATACTAGATTTGGCTTAAGCATATCACATATAATTAAGGGAACAGTTCTCTCAAAGAAATAGGCAAATTGTATGCATTTAGAAAATGTCTGAATTATCCTCAAACCCAAATTATTATATCCTAGACTTAAAGAGTTATTGTTAACTTTCTGGCCTCAGTTATATGCTTGGATTTTGTAAGGGGGAAAAAAAGGAAATAAAAGAAACTAAGAACAAAACATTCTCTGGAAGATGTCTGAAATAAATACAGAGAATAAAAAATGCAGGAGTGGTGACAACACAAAGGTGAATCTGAACAACTGAGTTAAGTTAATCAGGTAAAGAAAGGGAGGGGACTGACAAGATTCTCAGTAATGTCACCTCCTTTCTTTAAGACTGAGGATATGCAGGAACAACCAAATTTACTGTTGACACATCAGTTTTATTTGGGCACACTATATATAAAAAATAAGAATGTTTGAGACTCTACTTGTATGTCTACAATGTCATAAAGCACCTGATTAAGTCCAGATAAAGAATCAAAGACTCCCCTCTTTTTTTCTTTTCTTTTTTGAACATAATCTGTCAGTACACTTAAAACAATATATTTATTTTTCTGGTGAGGGCAGATGTGCTTCCATTAATTAACAGTCACAGAGAGGGCAAACAAGAGTAATCTGAAGCACATATTCTTTTATAATCTTATTCTTCAACATAAATCAAATTCAGAAAAAGTAAACAACTTGCCAAATAATGCTAATGTCAATGCCTCAGACATCTATAAAGACTTTCAAAAATTTGAGCGTCTTTTTTTTTCAACTGATTAGAGTGTTTAAGAATATATAAGTGGGATTGGTAACCAATATTCTGCAACAGAGAAAATATAAAAATAAATTATAGCAAATACTAGTGAAAACAAACCTTACCATCCTATCATTTTGCCTTTGGATATTATTGTGTGGATTTAGGAGAATCATCACAAAGCAAGATAAATAATGACTTTATTGCTGCACAGTGAGAATCTGAAGCATTAGGTGTTTCTTAAAATGTGCACAACATACATATACTACTGATTGACATCTTCAAATAAAGTCCTATGAGAAGCCTCAAGAGAGCCAAACTAATGATCACTATGAATTGTAACTAGTGCTTGGTCTCCCTGCAGCATGCTGGAGGTGGCCTTTGTCAATGGCTTAACTCAATGCAAACATGACTTTTGCATTAGATATTTTTAATATAGTGCATTCCTAGAATGTATATATGCATTTCAAGACTAAAATATAAAAATCAACAAGACAGTTGGATGGTTGTCAACTGCTGACTCGACAATGTTATCAAAATGATGGAAAAGCAACTACATATGAAAATAAACATAATGTTCTATCCACAGGGCATGATGAAGATAAACACTAGTTTCTCTAGTACAGCTACCATAATGATTAAAGAATCAATGGCAAATTAAACTGCACAAATCCTTAGGGTAGGAGGAGAAGCTTAAAAAAAACAGCGGTAAATGCAGAGAGGTTCAAGTCAATTTTTCACCCTAAACATAGTAAGGTTCATTAGTATTGTTAACATAAAGGCAAAGGTAAAGAAAGCAAAATGAAGATTCTATCTCTGCGTCACTTTAATTATAGGGTTGCCACAGGCAGAACTACTTTGCAGACTTTCTATACAAATGATGGTATTCATACATTAACAGAATTGTTTAAAGAATAAAAAATTAAAAAGATAATCTCATGTGAAGAAATATGGTCCACCAGAATTTTTTTTCTCTTTTTCTTATTTTGCAGCTATAATTAAAACTGTCTACATCAGGCACATTTTTCAAAATGAATGCTTGAATTTACAAAGATGGTTCCTTGAAAGTATACTCATGTACACCAAGACAAAAAGAAATCAATTTTCAAACAAAAGCAATTTTAAAGATGCTGCGCTCACACTAGCTCCATCAGATGAATTCTATGCCCACTTGACCTTCAATCATATTGTTCGTTTCATCATTCTGATGAAAATTAGCTGGAAACATGATGTTTGGTCATCCTAGCTGAAAGTGAATCCATTTTCGGACATATTTTTCAGAACAATATGATCTTTCAAGTAACATAATGTAGAAATGCAAGTCAATAGCCTCACTATCCTAATAAGTGTTGTCTCAGATGACTTAGATTTATCATAGCATGATAACAAAACCAGAAGAATATGGACATGGGTTTGTTCACAGAAAAGTTACAAATGAAGTTGACCAGCTTGACAAGCTGAGAGGAAGAAATGTTCAGTGATAGGGGGGAAAAAGAGATAGCACAGATGAGAGAAAATGAGAAAAGAACAGTGGTGATAGAAACCATGTTCTGCTGGAAATACTGAAATTAATAACCAACCCCACACAGGCAAAGTGAGAATAATCACCACCAGAATATCCTCTGCCTTAAGACAGCACTGTGACCCTCTTTCTCTCATGTTCAGTCTAATAGAGAAAGAAAGTCTAACTGGCTTTTCACTTTGGAAATCACAATTTAAATTAAAACCAGATATATAGCAAGTTTAGGGTGAAAAATCCAAGCTATGGTACCTCTGCATTTCAATAAATACAGATTTTTGATGAAGTAAAAAAGATGTTTATTTATTGATTGATTGACTGATTTTAATCTTTAGGGTGACGCTTTTTAAAAAATGTTTAAATTTTTGTTATTTTTAGCTAGACATGACAGTAGATTATAATTTTTACAAACGTGGAGTACATCTTATTCTAACTAGGATTGCAGTCTTGTGGATGTACATGATGTAGAAATTCATTGTGTCATATTCATATATGCACATAAGAAAGTTATGTCAGAAAAGGAACATGATGTCAGAATTAGAATAATTTATTTAAAAACAAGAAAAATATTCTAAAAAGGAATACTAAAATGACTATACTTATGTGTCTTTATTTCATTTATTTTATAAACTTTAGGAACCAGTTATCTGTCATTCTAGGACTTAAAAATGAATTGAGCAGTTCTTTCCCAAGAAAAGTTCACAAACAGGTGCAAATTTCTACAACAGATCATAAAGAGCATTGTGCTATAAGATTAAAGAAATAACAAAGTAACCATGCTGTGAGAAAATTAGAGCAGGTTCATTACAAACAGTAGTTGTTTACTGAGCCAAAAGTAGTTTAGTGTTGAAAAAGGGAATTCTAAACTTGTGCAAAAGGATGGAGGAAAAGTTCTATTTGAAGAACAGTAAATGGTTCGTTTCAGTGGATTTCACATGGCATATAGGTGTGAGGCTGTGATTGGAGATGACGCTGACAAGAGAGCAGGAGGCCAAAATGTAAAGGGCTTTGTGTGCAAAATATATGTATAAGATAAAGAATGAATTGGTCAAATGCAATTTCTTGGACAATACTGAATCATGGACTTGAAGTGGGAAAGCTGAGAGGTCAAGAGATTGCATGAGTGTCTATTACAATATTCTGCAACATGCCTGCCATGTAGCAAATACTAAGTATTGTTGAATTAATGTATGGTTGAATGATCACAGTAATATGCAACTGAACTAATGTCGTGGCAGAGGAGAGATAAACAAAACAGGAAAGCTATAATATTCATGAGGCTCATATGTCTATTAAGACTGCCTTTACAAGAAATCATGATGGTTCAATACAGCATGCCTACAAAACATTATAATTACCAATACTAACTGGAATAAAATGTTCTCAGTTTTGGTTTTTATTGGTTCTTATTTTATTTTCTACACAAAATAATTTCAAACACACTTTCTTGAATGTGCATGGTATCTAAAATTAATTCAACTCTATTGGGAAAGGAGTCCTGGCATCATTTTAAATGGATTTGACAAATAAATTAAAATCTATTACTTGGGGTTTGAATTTTCAGGGTCTAAATAACTATGTTTTCAACAGCTATTTATAGCAAATTACATTAATTTCTAAACTGTGAGTAGATTGCCCATTAATACTCAGAGCTGCAAATTTTTAGACTTCTTAAGAACAAATACCTTTAGAGATATCATTATCTGAATTGTACATATAGCCTAGTCCATCTTAGCAATTGCCTTTGCTTGTGTTGGATTAGTTTATGAAGTAGCAGCAGTGTGAGGACAGAAGGAACAAGCATTGAATTTCAGAATGAATATTAATAATGCTATAGTAAGAAAGACATTAATGAAATAACCAAAGAGCAGGTCAAAAGTAATTTCCATATGCCAACATGCATGATGGCATAACAAAAGGATTCACGCACAAAAGTCTGCATGAAAAGTGGAGAAAATTCTCTAGCAATTATGTTGCATTGCATTCTAGAAGGCAAGGGGTTTTGAAAGGCATTGAGCTTTAAACCACTCAATGTTCCCTTGAATGTTCTCAGCAGGACTAGAAATGGAGGATTCAATTTTCAAAGATAATTGTGTCAGATAACTCTCTCATGTCTTTTCAGCAAGAATCTGATAAACACCTAATTACTAGCCAAGTGATTTTAAAGCTACACAGCTGGGCTGGTCAGAAGGCTACTGGGAAAGACATGGTCATCAAGTGCATCAATAGATAAATGCAGTTGAATTGCAATAATTAATTTTAATTATTTGACTAATGAAATCTTACCCACATACCTGAGGGATGATTTATTATTTCAAGAAAAATTTAAATTTTAACATCAAATCAATGACAGTCACACAAATAACTTCTCATTGCAACTTTTCTTAAATAATCTACTAAAAATAAAAATTGGTTCAGTTGGAATTTCAGTTTATTTTCTTTGGGCAAACTTTGTGCAACTATAATAATGGTGTTTATTAGGGAACAAAAATATTAATATTTTGATGTTACAACTTAACTTTTTAAATAAACAGCCATAAATACATAACTACCAATCTTTAAATACACATGCATGAAGAGCTGGACTCTTGACTATTTATGAGTGTTATTCCCTATCATATCTCTGACCTATACCTGTTGTGACCTATTGTCTATGCAATGTAATGAAAGGCCCAAAATTGAGGGTCATTGTCATGTGTTTTGCTATACTTACAAGAGCCATGTAACCTATGAGTATTCAACAAAGTTCTATAAGTTAAGGACTTTCTCTGGCGCCAGAACTGGGTGGCACTATTGGTAGGTTTTGTGGACTTTGAGTGGTGGGCTTGTGAGAAACCCTTAGATCATTGCCGGTACATCTTGAAAGTTCCTTCTTCCAGGAAACCAAGGTGGTTCCTGAGAGTGGATTGTTATAAAATCTGAGTTTAGTCCTACCTGATCTCTTTCAGCTGATGAGCAGTCTTCACTTGCTCCAACACATATTTCTGCTATTGCCATCCACTGTCCTCACCAATGGCTAAACCAATTCCCACCCCATGCTACCTGCCCCATCTTGAACTATGAACTAAATAAACCTCTCTTTACTTTATAAGTAGCCTGTCTCAGATATTTCAATTCAGTAATGCAAAGCTGGCTAGTACACTTGGGATTTGGTGAAATCGGGAAGGCTTCAAAAAAGCCCACTGCAAACTCTGTCCCTCTTGTGTTCCTATGAATAAAGTCCTCTATTCAAACAGCTTGTATCCCCTAACGCTAGAGTAAAGACCTCTCCATCAACAGTAGGGTGATAGGAGAATATTAAATATCACAGAACCACTCAGATTGGTCTGAAACAAAGACCTGCCCTCTCCTTAAGTAAATATCTCATTTGCATGGTGTGCTTTCAGAGGGACCCCTAACTGGGAAGATCCGCATGGATAATAAAAAGAGTGCCCAAGTAAAACACCTTTTTATGTCAGTGAGTAAAATCTGTTAACTTATACTGAACACATTCTCTAATTGCCTCATATGGTTCTATTGGTCTGTAAAAAAAAATAGGAATATATTAACACAAAACAAAATTGACTCACTCTATTTACCCAAGGATAATTGAAAAATGGATTTCTTTAGCAAAGAGGTAAGGGTCACTGTATTTTGGCAGGTTATATACAAATTTAATCACAAGGAATGTGTCTTTCAATAACCCATTTTTATCCTAAAGATGAAGAAAGGATCACTATTTGGCAATTGTTTTTTTTCACATTCTGCAATTCTCTCTACTTGCCATAATTTCCATTTCCTTGTCCTCACATTATCCCTATATTAGGAAAATTTGAGATCAGAGGCAACAGCCTGACCAGAATAGAAACCAACAACAACAACAAAAACAAAAACAAAAACAAAAACAAAACAGAATAAGCATAAATAAAGTTGGTTATGAGAAATGGAATAAAATATATATGAAACATTTCTCTGCTGTATTAGAATATAATCAGTATTTGAAAGTTACTATTAGATTCCACCAAGTCTACATAATGAATTAAAGCAATAGAAATATTTTTGAGCTTTTAAAATCATTAAATATTATAAAACAAGCAAGGATAAAATAATGAATTTTTGTAATTACAAGAAGAGAGGCATTTATTATTCTATTTTAGTCACATTTAAATCTAAGAAATGATTTTAGTTTTAAGGTAAAAGGAATTTTTTTCATTACAAAGAAAATATACAGTCAAAGAGAATTTTCAGAATTATTACATGCTTTGATACTTTCCTGAGAATTAGATCAAAGATTAGAAAAGATGCTGTTTAATACCCAAATTCCCCAGTACAAGAAGGAATCCATTATTTTTCATATGCTTTGTCTTTGAGTGGTAAAATAACATTTAAAAAATAATTATTTGGCCAAGATATTATGTTCCTCTTCTAGAAAGTTTATGCCTAAGACAAATGGCTTTTCTTGTTTAATTCAAGCCAATTTTATTATCTGTCTTTTTAATTTTTTTTCCTTTCAAGTCAGTTATTTCTACCAGTATTTAAAAAAATTCTTCATCTCACAATTGCAAACACAAAACGAAAAAAGATGGCCAAGATTATTTGTTCCTTGACCCCTTAACCCCTTCTATTCACAGTCATACCTACCCACAGATTTTTTGCAGTTTCGTTCCTTTGGGAGAGTTTTCTGTTTTCATACTCTCTATAGCTTTAACTTCCCTTCACTTTTCTTACTACTCCCATCAGACTTCTGCTTCCATCACTCACTTTAACTTTTTCCACTAAGATAGTCAATGCAATGACCTTTTTATGTTAAAAAAATGATCATAAATATTCAACATAGTTTACTGCCTGTTACTACTTTTTGTGATTAATTTCTGGTCATTTCTCTCTTCTCTGATATACTCCTAAATATTGGCTCCCTGCTCCCCACCCACTGCCACTGGGTATTGAACCCAGGGGAGCTCTATTCCTGAGTTGCATCCTTAAACACTTTCTATGTGATGGTAGTTCTCTAGTTTAGACCCCTTCACAAGGTCCAAGGCTGTGTAGCAAATTTATTGTCTGACATCTTCATGTACCTGCCTTACAGACAACTCAAGTTTAACAAATTCAAAATTAAACTCTTCATCCAACCTCTCCTTCCCACCTTGCACCTAAATAATATTTGTTCCCCAGTCCTTCCCAGCTCTTCTATTCAGACTGTCATGCCAGATTCCTGAGAATGAGCTTTTCCTTGCCCTGTTCCATATTCCAAGTATCATTGTATTCTCTTATTTGCACCCATGTATTCATAGAAACTTGAGTGCCTACATCTTTCCTTCTTATCTTTCACATAAAATAATCACTAAGTCTTTGCGGTTCCAATTCTAAATTATTTACAAAATCTTTGGATTTTACAATATATTCAACATATGGACTTATATCAAAATGATCTAAACTATTTCTTTTTTTAGTATAACTTTCATCTATCCATTCTCTAAGAATAAGTATTTTTAATGTTTTGGAGTAAAACATAGTATATTATGTATGAAGTACACTGACCTTAAGTAATATAGCTCAATAAATATTTGTATATGTATATATGCATTAAGCCATTACCTTAATCAAGATATAAAAAATATGGATCAGTTTTCCTCATGCTTCTTCCAGGTCAATTCTCACCACCCCCATCTAGGAAACCATCGTTTTGACTATTCCTGGAGTCATTTATGCCTTTTCTTGAACTTTGTATACATTTAATCATATGTACTCATTTAGATAATTTATATTTCACAATATAATGTCTATGGGTTTAATCCAGGATGTTTTGGTCATTGTTTTTTGGTGGGTTATTAATATATACAAAATATTCTATTATAGAAGCCTAGCAATGTTTATTTGTCTCTTTCCCTAATGAATGACATTTGATTTTTTAAATTATTGACTAACATGATAAAGTTTGTGTGGCTATTCTTGTACATAATTTTTAGATGAGCTCCTAGAAAGGCCTCTATCAAAATATGCCTGTCTTATAAATTCATAGAAATGTTAAAATCCTGATTTCAAGATACTATTTTCTTTGAAAGACTCTTATAAAATTATTTGTAATGTTCATCTCATCAGGTTGAAACCTTAAAATCCAGCCAAAGGTCTCCATACAAATGCAAAATAATAAAATACCAACCTAAAATGACTTAAATATAAAAGGAGGAATAATGAAGCCACTAAAGGAAGAAATATAGGAAGCAATGGACATTGAAATTAACAAGGATTTATTTATTTAATTATTTATTGCATATGGCCTCGAAAGCACAGGAAACAAAACTTTAAAAAGACAACTGGGATTACATCAAACAAATATTTTGCTCAGCCTAGGACAACCTGCAAGATGGGGAGAGAATATTTGTAAACAGTACATCTGACAAAATGTTAATATCCAAACAATAGATGGAACTAAAAACCTCAAATGTGAATAAAAAATAGCCTGATATAAAAATGAGAAACATGACTGAGCAGACATTTCTGCAAAGACATACCAATGGCCAAGAGCTATTTAAAAAAATATTCAGCATCAATAATCTTTAGAGAAATGCAAATCAAAACCACAATGATATATCACTTATTTCTGTTAGAAAAGCATTACAAAAAGATAAAGGATGACAAGTGTGTTGGTGGTGGAGAAAGTGGAACATCTTTGCACACCCTTGATTGGGATGTAAATTAATACAAGTTTTATAGATACAGAATTCTGGCTTCTCAAAAATGAAGATTAGGAGGGCTGGGGATATAGCTCAGTTGGTTGAGTGCTTCCCTCGTATGCACAAAGCCCTGGGTACAATCCTCAGCACCCCCCAAAAAAAATTAGGGCTAACAAAGAATGCCACCACACACAAATACACATATCCAAATAAAATAACATCAATATGTTGAAGAGATATCTGCACTCCATGTTTATTTCCTTAGTATTTGCAATAGCATTGATATGGAATAAATTGATAAAGAAAATTTGGTACATAGACACAATAGAGTACTCTTCAGCCATAAGAGGGATGTCCTGTCACTTGTGACAATATGAGTAAATCTGAAGGACATTATGTTAAGCAAAATTAGGCAGAAACAGAAAAACAAATGACCCTTGATTTCATTCATATGTGGAATGTAGGAAAAATAAAACCAAGATCTAGATATAAAGAGTAGATTGTTGATTACCAGAGCTAGGGTGACTGAGGAGGCTGCTAATGAGATTTGAAGATAACAAAATTATCCTTAGAAGGATGCATTCAGGACATCTATTGCACAGTAAGGCTTCTATAATTATTGATGCATTATATTTTCCAGGAATACTAGGAGACTGGATATTAAGTGTTCTTACTATAAAAGTGATAATTATGAGATAATCATATGCTAATAAACTAGATTTAACTATTCCATAAATAATATGTCAAGGCATCATGTTGTACATGATAAATTCATAGAATAGGTAGACATGAGAGTGAGTGAGAGAAAATAGGACTCACTGCATTTGAGTGAAAAGAGGTCACTCCACCTCAGGTGACAACCCCTATCTCCATAAACCCATCTCCTTCACACACAGACATTACCTTTTTCAATCTCATTTTTGTGTGTGTGTTTTTAATTTTATTTCTACTGTTTTTCTTCCTTAGTGCCTTATATTTATACATATTAGTTGGTTTCATTTTGACAAAATCCTATGTGCAGGGAATTTAATTTTCTTTATTTCCGTCCCTGATGCCTCCACTTTCCCTTCTCTCTTCCCTCCTTGTATTCTCCTTCCTGTACTCCACTGGTCTTCCTTACACTCATTATGTTTGATTGGTGCTTTATAGATGTACATAAAGGTGGAATTTACTCTGGTATATTTATATGTAAAATAGTGTGATTTTGTCCATTTCATTCCATATTTCCCTCTCTTTTCTGTTTCTTCTCCATCTCCTTCTACTCCATTGATGTTTCCTATATTTTTATAGTATCTAACACCTCCCTTTATTTTCACTCTATGAGTCAAAACATTCAACTCTTGATTTTTTTGAGTCTGGCTTATTTCACTTAGCATGATACCTTCCAGTTCTATCTATTTATGAGGAAATATCATGATTTCATCCTTCTTTATGGCTGAATAAATCTTCATTATGTGTGTATGTATATCACATTTTTAAAATCTATTCATCTATTGATGGGCTATTGTGAATTATGCTACTATAAACATTGATGTATCTGCATTACTTGCACTGATTTTAGTCCTTTTGGATAAATATGAAAAAGTGAAATAGCTGGATTATATGTATGGTATTCCCATTCCTAGTTTTTTCAGGTCTTACCATACTGTTTTCCAGAGTGTTTATACTAATTTTCAATCCCACCAGCAATTTAGGAGTGCATCTTTACCCCACATCTTGCCAGCATTTGTTACTATTTTTATTCTTGATAATTACCATCTTGACTGGATTAAGATGAAATCTCTGATTGCTAGAAATGTTGAACATTATTTAATATATTTCTGGGCCATTTAGACTGAACCTAGATCCCATCTCTCACCCTGGGAAAAAGTCAGATCAAAGTGGACCAAAGACTTAGGAATTAGACCATAAATTTTGCAACTGCTAAAAGAAAACATAGGATCAACACTCCAACATACCAGTGTAGGCACTGGCTTTTTAAAAATGAGCCTCAAGCTCAAGAAATAAAACAAAGAATCAGTAAGTGGATGCCATTAAATTAAAAATCTTCTGCACAGCAAAAGTAAAGATTAAGAGAATGAAGAGAGAGCCTATAGAAAGTGAGAAAATCTTTGCCAGCTACTAGCCTGACAGGGAAGTAGGACTTTAGAGTTCTTTATAGATTCTGAATATTAACACCAAAGAATCAAATAGCCCATTCAATAAGTGGAGAAAAGAAGTAAACATGTATTTCGCAAAAGAAACACAGACACTACGATAAACAGCTTAAGGATCTTTCCAGGGTGGCCAATCCAGCACAGTAACACTAAGCTTAGGCAGCTGCAGTTATTGCCTCAAATACCTAAAGCCTGAGGAGAGAGGTTCCCAGATCAAATGAAAAACTTCCAGTGGGGAACCCCAGGCCCTTGCCTCTCCACTGAAAATTTTGGGGAAGAGAAGAAAGGAGGAAGCCTCCACCCTATAACAGTGCAATGTTGCCTGTCAATAAAAAATAGATCAAACAAAATAAATCTTCAAATCATTACAAAAATGGTACAATGTAACTTTGTTACATATATATATGTAACAATATATCTCCATATATTGTCATAACTTTTTATCATAACTTTGAAAAATAGTCTTTGCATATCAGGCTTGTTTTCACTCATTTTCTTTCATTTTTTTCCTCTTAATCTGATTATTTCCTACCAACATGTTTTCTCCTTCTGTTCTGTTCCTTGGTGCATTTTCTCTTCATCTTTTAAGTTATGCTCTCTTTCAACTGTTTTTGGTATTTGGTTCAAATCATATTTAAGAAATTTCCTCTGACACAGATTACCAAAAATTATCAGTTTAGAACTTTTCTTTTACTTACTTCTATTTAGTAATTAATCAATTGATAAATCTAGATAATAATGTCAAACCATACTATTTTTAATGTTAGATAACTCTCCCAATTGAATCTGTCATGTATAAGATTTCCATAAACACCTCAATTTTGAAATAATATGTCCTTATTGTTTTGAATAGTCCTGAAAGTTACCTCAAGTAATATGGTGTTGTTTTGTGATTCATTGTGTATATTTCATTCTTGCATTTGATTTTTTCTTTATAATAAGCTATGCAAAGCAAGTCGTTGTGCTATCAGTTCTAGCTCTTAACCCTGAGTGACTGTGATAAAGATCTCAAAGATAAGTCATACAACACAGAGAAACTACAGGTTCAGGGAGCAGTGTGACCAGAAATAAGAATACAGTAACTTCAGAACTTGCATAAATAAGGCAAGTTGTGAGTACTGGTATTTTTTCTTTCAAAAGAGTTCACAAAGGGCAGATGAGACTATTTATCCTGAAATCATTTGTATCAGTAATCATCACTTCTACAGTTCTTTTCTAAGGCTTCAGCTCACTAATGAGTTCTCATTGATGAAATCATGTCTTTTGAATACCTTGAATCATGACTCTAAGTCATTTTTGCATAGATTGTTCACAAATGACCACCTCCTTATGTCTGTCTCACCATCACTCTGAAACCATTTGCTTTGCACTAATGGATATGGAAGCCCTGATCATGTCATACCACAGTCGACTGCATCAACCTTAGGATCCCCTGGGCAGCTGTCTTCACCTTCTGTCTACTGGGGATATTATTAGACAAATTTCACCTTTGATCCTATTTCTTCAAGATTTCTGTCCTTCAGACCACTTAGAACATCTGTCTTTATTCATTCCATCATTATAAGATGGAAGGTTAAAAGGCTGGAAACATTTACAGCTCAATCATCTTCTCTTTTAATATTGATGAAAGATTAGAAAACATGTTTTCTCAAACATATTAAAGTTTTAACATCACTTTACAAACCATTAACAAAAGAAATGTCTAGAAGTTTTATTAAAAAATCTCCATGGTTAGCACTCAAATCCCCCATGAATGTCCTTACTATGGTTACACATGACAATATTTTAACATATAATTCAGCATATCATGTTAATTTTATCATTAATTTTCTATTTTCAATGATTGTCATTAAAACACACACATATACATAGTAGAAGCTAAAAATGGTTCTTACTTTCTAAGAATACTGAAAATTGATATAATTTTACAAGGAAACAAAAAGTCCTTTTTTCATTTTTAAGGTTAGTACCTTTTTAATATCTTAATTTTTTATTCTCATGAGTAAATTGTAGCAAAATAGTTTGTCCACACACTAATATTATTATACTTACCAGAGAAATCAAATTTGGTAAATCTATCCTTGTAGGCTTTTAGTTACCTATTAAATATCAATATTTTCTCAATTTCATGTACTAATTAGCTTAAGTTAAAAACATCAAAGACACAAGATGAAGGTATAGTTGGGATTTGCAAACATTAAGGGAAAACAGAAATTTTGTAATATTTTTATTTTTCACTCACTCTATTGTAAAAATATCTTTAATTGAAAACTTCAAATTGGTATTTCCTAAGACATTTTCTTTTTTCTGTGTAATGGACAATAAGTTATTTGTCTACATTTCTTATTTCTAACTAGTGCTTCTCGAATTATTTTTAATGGCAGTGAATTTTGATAAACATGGCAATTTAAGAAGCTGAAAAAATAGAAACTATTTTAATAGCTTTTAATTTGTAAACTAAATTACTCTTCACTCTGCCTATCTGTTCAGGTGCATACACACATGCTTGGCACTCTTGGGAGAGGAGGCCTTAACTAAACATGATATTTTACAGCCCTAAGACATGTTTGTTATAACTACAATGTTGAATATATAGTCATTATAGAAGTAGCTGTGTAATAAAAGTCTCAGAGATTTAAAACTAAACAGGATTTTGAAGCTAAACCATATATATGTTATATGTTTGTGACACTATATTGATCATTAGTCTAATTTCATCAAATAACTGAGTTGTATTCTTTATAAAATTTGAAAGAAAATCATTTCAAACTATTTATAGTCGCTGATTTGAAACTAATTGAATTGCATAACTGTGCTCACAAATCCAACACTTGGAGACTTGGGTTATATTTTCTTATAGAGATTATAAGCTAAAGTCTCTTTGACTTAAAAAGCGGCTATAATAATTACAAACTCTTCAGTCCTTCTTTGATATTAGGTTTACTTAAATTCATACATCGCTCAAGGCACTAAACTTTTCTGGCCCTGAACCAATTTAATTTTAAGCCTCATCTCTTTCAAGATGTGATAATTTTGAGTTCTTTACTATGTCTTATATATAGTAAGAGAGAATATAAAGTTAATTCTGGAAGTGGTGCCCTGAATATGAGGAAAGACAACAAACCATAACTCTATTGTCTTCCAGAAGTTAGTGACATGGAAACGAGAGTTGTGTTGTTTGAGGCTGTTTATGTCACAGGATAAACTGGAAAAGCAATTCCTAAGACATCTGTTTAAATAAAATTCAATAGATTATTTTTGCACCATGAATTAACCATCTTTATGAGTTAATAAAGCAAAACCCCTATTTGTTTCAGTTTCATGTAAATAGGGTCACAGTCGACTCAATGACTAAATTGAATGAACGAGCAATTTTCATTGATTCCAAATCTGCATTGAAAGCATGTAAATTGTCACTGAATATATCATTCTTTTATTTTGATGTATTTTGCTATGGTTTGAGTATCTGTGTCCCCCAAAATTCATATGTCAAAATCCTAACTCACAGACCAAGCATTTGGGAAGTGATCAGACTTTGAAAGTGCCTCACTTGTGAGTGGGGTAAAGACCCATATAAAAGGGCTGAGGATGTGGCTCAAGCGGTAGCGCACTCGCCTGCCATGCGTGCTGCCCGGGTTCGATCCTCAGCACCACATACAAACAAGGATGTTGTGTCCACCGAAAACTAAACAATAAATATTAAAATTAAAAAAAAAAACCCATATAAAAGAACTCACACAGGGTAGGACCCGATTGTTTTCCAGATCTTCTGCCCTGAGTACAGAGTATTATTTTTCTTTGCATTTCTGCTCTATTTACATGGGAAGGCAGCAAGAAGACCTTTACTATAAGCTGGCACCTTTATCTTGGAATTTCCAAACTCTAAAATTCTCCAAGAAATAAATTTCAGTTTTTTATAAATTACTCAGTTTCGTGTATTTTGTTAAAGCAGACAGTACACACTAATACATATTTTATCATTAAATCCTGCTTCACAAAATTATCATTGTTGTCTTAATAGAATTGCTATTTCTGCTACGAACTTCTAAAAGGGAAAAAGGGAAAAAATCAAAGACTGTCATTTCATTATTATGAAATGATAAAAGGAAATAAAAAAGCATTATCAAAGGAGTAAAAAATAATACACATTAGCAAGGAGGTAGAGAAATTGGAACAATTGCACACTGCTGGAGAGAATATAAAATGGTGTGGCCACTCTGGAAAAAATCCAGCAATTCCTAAAAATATTAGGGTAGAATAACTATATGACCCAGAAATTCCACTTGAAGTTATGTTCTTTTTAAAAAAAAAATACTTTACATACTTTTAAAAAATACTTTAAAAATTACAAATAGGTAGTTGTTATAATAGCAGCATTATTCACAGTAGCCCCAAAGCAGAAGCAACTGGGGTATGCCAACAGATACATGAATAAACACAATATGGTACAAAAACACAAGGAAACATTATTCAGCCTTACAAAAAAAAAAAAAAAACCTGACACATACAACAACACAGAAGAACCTTGGTGACATTATACCAAGTGACCAATCACAAGAGGACAAATGCTGTTTGAGTCCATCTGTATGAGATACCTAGAGAAGATAAATAGCAGAGACGGAAAGTAGAGTAGACATTGCCAAGAGCAGGGAGGAGGGGTCAATAGTAACTGTTTAATGAGTAGAAAACCTGAGTTCCAGAAGATACAATGAGTCCTAGAGAAGTAGGGAAATGAGAATTTCACAACAATGTGAATTCATTTAATGCTAATGAAGTGGATGCTTAAAAACATCTAAAGTGAGTATAGTTTTATATATTATATGTTATATAATGAGAAACAAATACATAGTGATAATATATATTCATATAACCACAATTTAAAAATATAAACAGATGAAAACAGAAATTTGGTTTCTCATATTTCAGTAAGTTACTAAGCCTATTTTAATGACATTCTTTAGCAGAATTAGGTCATTAAAAAAACTTCTCACAATTAATAAAAGTTTGGGGAATACCTTCCTCTGATAATGGAAATGTTTGGATTGAATAAATTTTATAGAATATGGGAACTGATCGAATGGCCTAGAAAATAAAATGTCACTTTTAAACACATTTGTGTTTCCAAGAATTTTGTGAAGCACATCAGTTTTTAGTTAACAACATAGACATTCATCAAATTTCTATCATAAAAGAGGGGATAAGATACTTCACTGATGGATACCCATGGGGTCTTAAGTGAAAAGATACAACCCAACTGACTTTAAACATGAAGGGAAACTGAAGCCGGAATTCTAGGTTAGTTCTTAGAATATAAAACGATGTTAAATGATTATGAAAGGTGAACTTGTAACACAGGTGTAATGGGAAACAGCAACTCATAATCATTAGCATTCTACCAATAATATGTGCTTTTCTGAGTAGTGATTTGATTTCTCTATATCATAGAACTACTTTCTCCATTTAGTAGAAAATATAGCAGCTCACAGTGTATGGCTAATTATAAAATTTTTAGCATTTGAGAGACTGATCAACTGCTCTTACATACAAAATCCCAGAGAAATAATTTATTGGCTTTGTTTTGGTCAGGCAAACATATTTAGACAAATCAAGTGTTATCAGGTTGTGATGTTTTGTAAGAACCAGACATTTCCCATGTTGTACCAAGTCAAAGGACACAAAGCCTAGAATAAAAAGATGGTGACTGTAGAGATCAGAGTTCAGCAGACAAAACTATGTCTATTTTTACTCATTTTTATTTTATTCTTTTGAACTACACTAATTATCTTTGTTTACTTCTGATCTCAGGAAAGCACAAATTTATCATGCATCAATCTCCACTATTGTATAGGTTTTACTTAAAAAAAATATGGTTCTTAAGTGATAAATGTCTTCATTTTAATACAATTTAATATGTATAAAAATATGCAAGCCCATTATGATTATAGTTTTTAAAATTAAAAAAAAACAAATAAAATTAAATGCAAATGTTAGAAAACCAATAATATTTAAATTGGTGGATCTTATTTAAATTCACCAAATAAAATGAATGATTTCATTTCTCTGTAATTAAAATGTTATTTGAACTTAAATATAATTCTATCATGAAATTGCCATTTTCAGTTTCCATGGATATAATACCATATATACTGTGATAACCATTTTTTTGTTCCTTCTCTTATGTACTCTTTACTTTTACTTAATTGTTTTTCAGTCTGTGTCTAGCATTCTTTCTGTTGCCTACAGTTTTATTGCAATATTTTCCAAGCTAAAGACATTCATTCCATGTAATAATGCTTTAACAGTGTGAACTTATGTCAATTATTATTCAAATTACACATATCAGTATTCTGCTAAATCTGAAAAATCATCCTTTTGTTTCTCATTTAGCTATACAATTTTTTTCTTAAGTTAATTCAAATCATGATGAATGAAGGATGTATGTTATAAACAATTGAGCAACTAAAAAATAAATAAGCAAAAATAACTAACAAGCAAATGGTTGAGATAAAACATAATCACTTAAAATAATTATGCCCAAAGAATAGAGAAAACAAGGAACAAACTATAGATGGATAAAACAGAAAATAGCTAGCATGATAGGAGAATTAATTTCAACTATATCAATAAATGCATTAAGTATACATATCTCAATTAAAAGGCAAATATAGTAAGAATCAATGAACTATCAAGAGCTGATATATGACATCCAAAAGAAACACACATTAAGTCTATAATAGATAAAAGGATATAAAACGACATGCCACACAAATACTGAGCCAGTGTAACGTGTGGCAGCTACATTAATACCAAAGTTAACTTCAGGACAAGTAATATTACCAGAGATAAAGAAAATAATAAATGATATAATTCATAAGATGGCATTGAAACCCTATATATACACTTAAAGAAAGAGTTTGAACATGTATGAAGAAAATGATAAGATAGAAAAATAGAAGATGACAGTAACACATGAAGACTCTTTTCTCAATAACTCACAGAAAAATAGAGTATCATTAAGAATATAGATGGCTTGAGCAACATTATGAACCATTTCAACCAAATAGATTTTTGCAGAACGCTCTACCAAACAGCAGCAGGATCACAATTCTCCTCAACTACACACAAAAATATTTTCTAAGATATATCTTATTCTGAACCAGAAAAAAGAATACATTAAAAGTAAAAGTGTGTGATATAGTTTAAAAGAAAAATAGAAACTTTATTTTAAGAGGGAAATCCTCAACATTTTGGAATTTAAATGCTACATTTATTAATAACCCATATAAAAAAGAGCAACTTGAAGGTCAATATATATATATATATATATATATATATATATATATATATATATATATATATATATATATATATATATATATATATAAACTAAGTGGGAATCATAACATATAAAAATTCATGAAATGCAGATAAGTAGTGCTTGTAGTGAAATTTAAAACATTAAAAGTTTATATTAGAAATAAAATAAGACATGGGTTTAGCAATATCACTTGAATAAGGTAAATATATTCAAATTAATTGTATTTATATACAATTGAAATAACTACAAATCAAAATATTTTTAAGACTATAGAATTTATTAAGTATGATAAATCTTGAAATCATCTCACTCTATTTATAATGACAATTATCAACAATACAGGCAACAATAAACGTTGGCAAGGATGTAGGGGAAAAGGTACTCTCATACATTGTTGGTAGGATTGCAAATTGCTCCAACCATTATGGAAAGCATTATAAAGACTCCTCAGAAAACTTGGAATGGAACCACTATTTGATCCAGGTATCCCATTCCTTGATTTATACACAAAAGACTTAAAATCTGCATACTACAATAACATGGCCACATCAATATTTATAGCAGCTCAATTCACAGTAGCCAAACTATGAAACCAACCTAGATGCCCTTCAACAGATGAATGGATAAAAGAAATGTGGAATATATATACACAATGGAATATTACTCAGCCTTAAAGAATAATGAAATTATGGCATTTGCAGGTAAATGGATGGAGCTGGAGAATATCATGCTAAGCGATCTAAGCCAATTCCCCCAAACCAAAGTTTGAGTGTTTTTTCTGATATGTGGATGCTAATTCACAATAAGGAAGGGAGGTGCTACAGAAAATAAAAAGGTACTTTGGATTAGGCAGAGGGGAATGAAAGGAGGGAAGGTGGTGTTGGAGTAGGAAGGATAGTAGGATGAATCGGACATTATTACCCTATGTACATAGATGATTACATGAGCTGTGTGATTCTTCATCATGTACAACCAGAAAAATGGAAGCCATACTCCATTTCTGTATGCTGTCATATATAACTAATTAGAACAAAAAAAAAAACAGAAAATGGGGCTGGGGTTGTGGTTAAGTGGTAGAGTGCTCATCTCACACTAGGGAGGCCCTGGGTTCGATCCTCAACACCACATAAAAGTAAAATAAAGGTGTTGTGTTCCTCAACAGCTAAAAACATATTTAAAACAAATGGAAAATAAAAAGACAAACTAAAGAAAATGTGTACATGATGAATTTTTGATTAGAGACAAATTCTGAGTATATAAAAACTCCTTCAACTCAATAAGAAACCAAACCAAAATCTGTAAGACCTAAGAACTTCTTTTGAACATTTTACTTATGAAACAATATAGATGGCAAAAAAGGAGAGCTAAAAAAAAGATCCACCAAAAAATAAATAAATAAAAAAATAAAAGTGTTCACTCTTCAAAAAAAAAAAAAAAAAAGGAGAGCTATAAAATATTCAGTACTCTGACTTAAGTGCGTTTTGGACCCAATACCTTATCCTTGATTGATCAAGAGTTTGATATCTTATTATGCTGGAAGAAAGTCTTTTATATGAGTACTTGTCTATTGTTTTAAAATAATAAAGATAAATAACATGCTTTGATTCCCAGGATTCAATTTTAAGAGTCATTAAAAGATCTATAATCAGAGCTAAAAAGTTTGGTAAAGCCATGTACGACAGACAAGCTTGATTCAGTAGTTATTGGGAGGAAGGAGTCAGACCAAATAAATGTTTAGAATATTACAGAGCTCTGACTCAGAAACAAGACATTTAGGCCTGGGCAGAGAGAATTATTAGCTTTTGGTAATGATTGTAAACACTGTGATTTACTCCAATAGGTTATTTTCTTAAAGTATCTGTCCCTCTCTGCCAAGAAACACCATAGAGTTCTGACAGGCAAAGGTTCGGCATGTGTGCAAGGTGTGGCATGAGAAGTGCAGCAGTGCCCAGCGAGGGCATCTCATCCCCTGAACTCTAGGTTCTATCTAGTAGCTGGGAGACCAGCAGGTTATCAGGTTGCTGCCTGTATTTGATGAGGAGGGGAGGAGACATCCCCTCTGGATTTCCTAGCATTTGGGGGGATCTTCAGGGACATGAAGTCCTGAATTAGAAGGCACAAAAAAAATGGGAGGCTATTTGTAATTCTTTTAACATTAACACTCTTAATTCCCTCCTTGAGACATATCTTGTTACCTCAATTCCCTATAATCTGAAGAAATGATTGCTAGAGAATTAATAACTCCTTTTGAGAATCTCTTTATGATTTTGTATTCTGTGTTTATTTTTACAAAATATCAAGTCTGCTAGGATTCATTTTTATTATGGTCTAACATTTAAAACATAAAAGGAAACAGTTTGATTTGTATCTAATCCATTAAAAAGTAACATGATAAATCAATTTAAAATTATAAACATGTTGAAAAATTGTACAAATGTCAATTTCCTTGCACTATGTTACCTCTGGGATTTATTTTTTTAAATGTTATTTTTGTGCCTTCAATATTTGTAATGCAGCTATAATTTAATTGTGTTTTGCCTTATGTTAGGAGAATGGGAACATCAAACTATAACCATATGCATGCAGTTTTCCAGCAAATTTCCAAGAGACAAATATGAGTTAATGCTCTTTGGCACTTAATATGTATCAGGCACCTTTCTAAATGTTCCACATATATCCCTCTTTTAATTTTTATAACAGCACTACAATATAACAACAGATGGGATTCTTTGAGAATAAAACAAAGTGCTGCACTTCCTGGATCATTGATTTCTACTCTCTCATTTTTCATATGCAGATGCTGGAATGTGAGATTAAACACAACTGGCCACATTTTCACATCACTACTCTGAAGGGACCTATTTTACTGCCCTTTTACTAGTAACTTGTGCCTTGATCTTTAGATAACCCTCTGCAGCTACATGCATGATGCTTATTCAACCAGTCCAATTGTCAATTCTACAAATTTCACAATAAATCAAATTTTATATATCCATTTGATTGTATAATATGATATAAACAGAACCACAATGTTTCTTTCCTCAACAGTCACCAGGTTGAATTATGTCAATAGTGAATCAGGTATCAATCCGATTCACTATTGGCTGAATTACAGCCGGTTTACTTTTAAATGGCAAGTTTTAAAATATAACTGAATATCATCTTGTCTAATGACTCAGTGTAGATATCCTGTTTGAAAAGAGAGTATTCTTTAAATTTTATTTGGCTTAGCTCTACAAGTATTATATTCCTTCCCAACATTTGACAGCATTAATATAATTTTGGTTTAAGAATAAAACTTAGGTTTGATTGGTTTTTGCACTAGGAAAAGCAGTCTCTTAGTAATCTTTCAACTTTTATCATGGAAAGTATAAAAGTTTGAAAATACATTGCACTGTATAAAGCACAAGCTAGTAATACTACAAGGTGATTTAGTCTTATTTACATTTTCAATTTTAGAGCTCATGTACAATCTCATTTTCACTCGATAGCTTTAGTTACAAGGGTTCTTTTTTATTGTATAAGATCTATATAAAGAAGAGCGGACTGTGATCATGTGGATGGTTTAACACACATTACAATGTTTTATTATTATAGCATGACTTTAGAATGACTCCATTTCTCAAAGGTGATAGGGTTGTCTTTGAGTTATTTCAGCTATTCTAAATAAGAGGCAATAAAAAGCACTTTTAAGCACTCTGTTTATTCCATAAATACTATAGTAGTCTTGTATCTCTCTTTTTAAAAATGATTTTTGACTTCAGTATATATTTTTTCCCTGATATGTGTGGCTAGGGTAAGGAATTTATCTTACTGTGAAAACAAAACAGAAAGGGATAATTAGCCATAATTTGAACAGAAATTAATGCCAAAAGATAAATTAATTTTTACCTGAAAACTTCAGAGAGTTCAAGGAATTCAGGCTACATTATAGTTGAAAGAAACACTGGAATGACAATCCCTGAAATCCGCATAGGTTGTATGACAGAATTAGTGATATTTAACACTATTTTAAAGAAAGTTAGCCATATTCAACACTGCAAAATATCCAGCACCCAACCAGCCTCATCTGCCATGTTTTATTTACAAGGGCAGAAAAAAACAGTCTCATTTTCCCAACAGCAATTCTAATTTATTTAGCGAGAATCTCAGTTTCTAACTTGCCAACATACAAGCATACATATCTTTTTAATTACATCACAGTCTGATTCTGAAGAAACAGTTTGGCAAGAATACTAATTTCTGCATAACAAGACAAGTCACTTTATTTTCCCAAGGAAAAGTAAAAGAATTGAGAACAGAGAAGTGAAACAATTTTCAGCCTGAGGGTTTGACTGATGATGCTAGTGAAACACTCACTCTCTTCTTCCTCACCAGGAGATTGCACTTGCTAAGTACAGTAAAAATGTGGTGCTTCCTGGGTGCTTTTCAATCTTCTTCCCAAACTAGCCCCACAAAACCCAGTACTAGTTTCAGAGAAAGAGTCATATGCTCAAGATGCCCACATACTAAGTAAAAATTTTCTTGCTTTGTGAGTATCAAGAATCATCATTGTAGCACCAATCTTTGTTAAGTTGAAAATTTAAAAATAACCATTAATAAAAAGTGAAAAAGGTAGAGTGTACAGATAGGAAACAATCAAACAAGCATAAATAATACTCATTTGCATAAAATGAATGGGGTTTGGAAGAGATTTTCTACCTTAGCTTCATCTAAAATAATTATAATCATAACCATAATCATAATAATGTTGTCATTAACTCTAGAGAAGTGAACCCACTGGATTTGATGTTGTCTTTCTTCCACACTCAACTAGGATTTTATCATATTTATCAATAATTTAAAAGTTAATTTTTCAAGATAAAAGAGCTATGTGGGGTTTAGCTTAGGCTGATAGCTAGTGCTCCACTCATTATTATGAAATGGCTTTTTCAGAACATTTCTACTTACATCTAAGATGTTGAAATAATATCTTTTTGTAGGATTACCATCTATCATTCTAGAGGTTTCAGTGATGTGATTCTTTGATATTTAGTGAGCATATGCTTCAGTAACTTTTTAAAAGTTAAAACATATTTTATCCTTTTAAGTATTTTCTTATTAAAGATTTTTTTTTCTTCCTCTCCCAAAGAGAGAGAGAAAGAAGTAAGGACATTGACATTTCAGGAAAAAAGTGAATTAAGAATATATATATATATATATATATATATATATATATATATATATATATATATATATGAATGGCCTGATTTCTTTTCCTTTTTTCTTCTTCTCCATCTCCTTCCCCTTCCTCATACCTTCCTGCCTCTCCCAACCCCTATTTCCTGATCCTTTCAAGTGATTTGGAAATCAGGGGGAAATTGGTTTGAGGGTAACTAGAAATTCAAAATAATAATTTGGGTAATACATATTAGATATAAATTAGAAAAATATGAATATAGTTTTAAGTGTAATAATCGGGAAAGGGAGAGAGAAGGGAAATTGCATGGAAATGGAAGGAGACCCTCATTGTTATACAAAATTACATATAAGAGGAAGTGAGGGGAAAGGGAAAAAAAAAACAAGGGAGAGAAATGAATTACAGTAGATGGGGTAGAGAGAGAAGATGGGAGGGGAGGGGAGAAGGTGGAGGATAGGAAAGGTAGCAGAATACAACAGTCACTAATATGGCAATATGTAAAAACCTGGATGTGTAACCAATGTGATTCTGCAATCTGTATATGGGGTAAAAATGGGAGTTCATAACCCACTTGAATCAAATGTATGAAATATGATATGTCAAGAACTATGTAATGTTTTGAACAACTAATAATAAAAATTTTAAAAAATCATAAAATTAGCTGAAAGTTATTAAATGCTCATTTTCATTTGGTAGTAAGATTGCCTGCTTTGTTTAGCATTGTTAGATATAACTGGTTTTACTTGAGGCACCTTCAGTCAATCAAGGTAAAATAGTAAAATTTTGCTTTAAAAAATGTAAGAAATTAGAGATTTTTTTCCTATGGTCATTTTTCAGATGTAAATTGCTAATTATCTAAGGGGAAAAAATACCTCTCAAACACCAGACTTTTTTAAGTTGTAAAAATATAAAATCAAGAATGGTTGAAGGAATGATAGAAAATATTTTCTAAGAGGAAAAAAATTCCTCTTTTTATTACTTTAGATTATTTTCATATTTTTTGTGACTTAATTTTTGCTCATTTATGCTCAAATATTTATTCTTTTCATTATCTTTCACTTGACAATGGAAGAAAATGAGGACAAAGCACATGATACTAAAAAGTAACCTACCAACTTTTCATGATAGGGAGACAGAAAAATCTTCTAATTGAATTTATCCATGTCAAAAATGCATAAAACAAAACCACCAAAGTGCTTAGAGTTTCTCAACAAAAAGATAATCAATAGATGATTATAGTTTGTTGAAATGGTAACATTTTGAATCTTGAGGAAAATTGTTCATCTGAGACAAATGAATTAACAATTTTGGTTAAATTTCCTGATTTTGAATCATTTAGTCTGAATATTATCTCAAGTGTGATATTTTTTAAATGGGACTATTTGGTACAAGTAATCTGATAAATAATTATTCTTGCTCTTGCCCCATATTGGCATTTATCCAGTTAAAAAGTATTTAGACTTACTGTATCATTTGAATCAATTTGCTTGTAGAATATTGATTACTTCACTTCCTTCTTTCTACAACTCTCTCTCATCTACTGCTATCTCTGGCTTCTAATCTCCAAGGAAGCACTGATGTTGAAAGTCATGAAAGTTTAGCAACTGAGCTCACTGCAGCTTCCCAGGATGCATTCTCAACTGAACTAGCAGAGAACACACAACTTTTGCTGTTCCCAGATGTATGAGATTGTCCCTAATAACTAAAACTAAGCCTGCTTTTGCTCTTCTCCTGGTCTAATGGGTGCCAGGTTGGCATACTTCTCCATCTTACACTGGATATATCAAGGAGACTGGATATATCAAGGAGACATGTGCCACAGAATAATGGGAATCAGTTGTGATGGTGGCAGAGGGACTCTATTCATGGGACAACCAGAAATAGATTCTTTAAATTTTCTATTGTAATGAAGGAAAGCATCTGATTAGACATTTTATCTTTCCTGCTACTCAGAATGCCCTTTTGATTCTCCATCTTTGCTAATCAAAATCTCATATGCTTTAAGACATAAGCTTAAATTGTATCATTATCATTATACTATGGTTGATCAAACTCCTCTATCCACCTCTTACTATTTAAATTTCTTCAAAAGTATAGCACAAATATGTAGAATTTTTCACATTTTAAAATGTTTTCTATTTTCATTTTTAAAGTATCTGTTTCATGATTATCAAAAGAGTGAAATAGCTGGAACTATTATTATATTTAAAATCATGTATAGGAAACACTTTGAAATACATAGTGGACTACTTAAAATTATTTTAAAGAAGAATCATAATTTAGCAGGACATAACAGTAGTTTTGGTGCTGAGCCCTAAAAATTCATGATCATGATCCCCCCTTAGATGTGTTGGCATTTCAGACATACTCTGTTATTAGATATTGGGAAAACCCCAACCATAAAATTGACTTCAGTGTGGTAAATTCCTTGGTCATCAAACAGATGTAAATTTCATACAGCATTAGAGTTTTCTCTAATATCTTCAATACAGCCAGACATATACAAGGCTCATTAAAGTTGAACTCATAATCCAAGTTAAAATATGCCATTAGCAAGAATTTTCAGGCAGTAAATACAATAGAAGGTTTCAAACCATGAACCCTTCAGATAATAGAATTTTTCCAGTTACTGTTGTTTAAAGAAATTTGGAAATACAAGTGATTTGGAGATAAGAAGTCATGATAAAATAATAAAATATTTTTGGGTAATATTGAAAAAGTAAATAGCCAAATTTATTTCAGTTTAGATAAAATAAATGAATACTTAGTTTTAAATACTATATAAGTTCTGAGGGGGAAAAATAAGTACTTATGGTGAATAATGGTGGTAAAATTAAAAAAAAATCTAAAGACAAATTAAAAACTCTTAAAAGCAATGAGAGAAGACAAGGCCAAGCACAGAACAACTGCCATCCCAAATGCAGCATAGGGTAAGGCAGTTAGCTTCAAAGCACACTATGACAGCAGTGAGCAACCTGGCACTTATGTCCTCTCTACCTGACATAAGTAACTTGACTTCAGAAATTTTCAATATGCAGCCACAACTCAGACTTGGTCAATTAGAATCTTTGTGGTGAGGACTGAGTCCACAGTTTAAAGTTCCACACATGATTCCAATATGGAGACAAGTTTGAGAACTACTGAGTTTATAATATACATCAGCAAGAAAGAAATTAAACCCCAAAGGAAGGTATAAGTGGAATGCTAATAAGCCAATGCTGAATAGGTAACAACAGTAAAAATAGTGATAACTATTTTTATGTAATGTATATTCTATATTTTAATGTTTAGAAATATATACTTATTCATTTTACACATTGCTATCTATGTTATAAAAAACTGTCTAGAGCAATAAACAAATCTATAACCACTAATTAAATAAGGTTTAAAAATTTCCATAAAGATATTACATACAGTGATATAAAAGTCAAATTGAATAATTTATCAAACATTCTGATTATAAAATACACAATTCCATAATTCAAAATGTATATATAAACACTGTTTGATAGGCACCCTGGATAAGTGTATGTTCAATTTCACCGAAGCATTTTATTTTATGTAGAAAAGCTAGCAGAAAACTTAATTACGATTTGTAGTAAAAGAATGAGTAATTGCTAATGCATTCTAGTAAGAGAATACTGTAGAATAATGAAAAATAAAACTCCTCTTGGAAATATGGCTAGAACTCAAGGGAATAATATCAACAAAGTTAATAAACAACAGAAAAATACATTTAGCATGACATCATTTAGGAAATTTTTAATATGCAAAACAAACATATGTATACATTATTAATTATATATATGTAATACAAATATGGTATGGCATATTACCAGCTTTGGGATGGTCATTATCTCTTCAGAGGTTAGGAGGAGAAGGGAATTTCAGAGAGTTTTGTAGAAGGTTTCAAATGTTTGCTTATTAACATTGTTAAAAAATGTATGCCAGGCTGGGGCTATAGCTCAGTGGCAGAGAGCTTGCCTTGCACGTGTGAGGTATTGGGTTCCATGCTTAGCACCACACACACACACACACACACACACACACACACACACACACAAATAAACAAATAAAATAGAGTCATGCTGTCCATCTGCAACTACATTTTTTAAAAAAATGTATGCAGACACAATGGTGCATGCTCATAGTGCCAGTGACTTGGGAGGCTGAAGCAGAAGGATCTCAAGTTTGAGGCCAACCTTGGTAACTTAGGGGACACTGCCTCAAGTTTAAAAAAAAGTGGGGTCTGCTGAGGATGTAGCTCTGTGGTACCTGGGTTCAATCCCTAGTACCACAAAAAAATTAAAAATAAATTATAAAAGTCTGGTGAAAAATTATTCAGAGTTTTTTTATGTATATGAATGTTCAAGATCTTTCTGTGTATCATCACAGGCTTGTAATACTTCTTAATATTAAAAGGAAAGGAGCACATTGTTTTTGAAAAAAGGACTTATATCTAAAATTATGCATGAGCTAATTTTGGAGTACATGCTTCTAGTTCAATATAGTTGCTCAAATTAACTTCACAAGACTGTGACAAGTTGAAAATCCTCTACCTCAAACTGAAGTCAACTGATTTATTTGCAGAACTCAGTGGTGCATCATGCAGTCAGCAACCCCTTAGCCCTAGTTTGCAGGGTGAGCATCCCAGGAGACCAGCCATTGTACTGCTTCCCTCCACATTTCACCCATGAATGCTTGAAGCATTCATGGGTGAAATGAACACATACAGAGCCTCTCCTTGGCATAGTTTAATGTTTCATTTGGTGCCAAAAAAAGTATTATACTTTCAATCCACTTACATTCTTCTTCTATTTGTGCATGACTGAAAAATCTATTAAATGTCAAAGAAGATCACTGAAAAGAAACTAATATTGCTCAAAATAAAATTTATTTCAACCATAATTCACTGACATTTTTTTCTCCTGATGCATTTTGATTGAAATATAAGTCACAGTACCATTAAACTTATCCTTAGCAATGATAATTTTTTATAGATAGCACCTGTTCAACGTTACCTCTTTGAATTAATTTCACATGTAAAGTTACACATGTAGTGGAACTGAAGCCCCAAAGCCTTACATTCAGCATATTATTAATTTATTATTGTATTATTTTTATGCTAAAGTTTACTCCTCCTGTGATTTTCCTAATGTATCCCACTATTTCCTTTGTATCCATTGGACAATTTTCCTTGTTGACCAAGTTAAATTTGTGAGATTCTGCAGAAGCAATTTTAAGCACAATTATTTAAATCCTCTTTGAGGTGACTTATGGTTCTCATAAATGACTAGGGTATTTACATTTTTTCCCTCTTTCCGTTTTCTCTAAAAAAATCTTTACATTTTCATACCTCTCCTAGACTTCTTAACAATCTATTATATGTTAGAGGAAGTAGTTACCAGTGTAATCATGAATAAGTAACCTAACAGAAAGTTCAGAATTAGATATTATTGCATTTGAAATATCCTCCAAGTTATTTGGATCAACTTGGACCCTGGGAATTCGGCACTGTCTTCATTTTGGTTTTGTGCAAACATAATTGTTTTATAGTAAAGAATTAAGAATGCAGTCTGCCACACCTGACTTTTAAAGCTGCAAAATAAACCAGATAGGCACTCAGCTCAGGAATTAGCATGCATTTTCTATGCAATAAATGTTAATTTGGAAGTAGTGGTGTGGCAGGTATTCATTAATAATAGTGCGGTACTGGAATGAGTAGCTGCTAGTATTTTCACAGTAATGAGATAATAATAATAAATATGAAAAATTGTTCTCCAAACTACCCCACAAGAATCAAAGCATTTTTTGAGAGGCAGCTGAATTACTACCTATATTTCAAATGATTTTTTGTTTCCTTTCAAATAGTCTATCTAAAATGGGTTGTTATAAATAAAGAAGGAAGTCATTCTTATTAGAGAAAGGAATAAAGCTTAGCTTTGTGATTATAGCACTTGTTCTGATATTCAAGTAGATTTGCATATCATTTCAATAATCACAAAGTATGATTGCTCATTATCTAGTAAAAAAATGACTAAAATGTTCCAGGGCATTTTGGAATATATTCATTATTTAATTTTAATAATGGAAAAATAAATTAAACATTATACAATACCTTATTGGAGGGCTATTATGAAAGTTATATAAATTTAGTTATGTATGTCTTTATCTTCTCTATATACTCATGCTTATAATTTTATGAAGAAAGAAATGGGAAGGAGGGTCATTTAAGAATTAACAATAATTTTAATACAGAAATGTGGTGAGCCGTTTCTGTGAACTGTGGCCGCCATTACAAGATGGCGCTGGTTTCCCCTGTAGTCTGTGACAAACAACTCCTTATCAGAATGAGTTGGCACGCTGTGACTTGGCACCCTATGAGAAAAGTCCACGTGGCAGTTGTGCATTGGGGCTTTATCTGCTTTATTAAGGCTGGGGCACACGGGAGTAGTAGTAGTGGCAGTAGTAGTAGCAGTAGTAGTAGTGGCAGTAGGAGTAGCAGTAGAAGTAGTAGTAGGAGTAGCAATAGAAGCTAAAAGACATGTCAATACAAAGGCCTGAATAAACAGCTGAAAGAAGAAAAAGTATCAAGGACCTGAATAAACTGCTGAGAGAAGATTCCCGAGTTGCGTCTTCCTTGCGGGCAAGGGGTCACGACACAGAAATTTCTCCTGTCAAATATAACCCTTGTCAAAGAAACCTATCTCTTTAGAAGCTGAAAACCCATATCTATATGTTGGACACATTTTGCTTCCTTGTTCAAGTTCATTTCCCAAGGAGCTAAAACCTCTCTCATATTTCACCACCTTTTAAATTGAATAATAAAATGTTAATTTGTGTTTTATGTCAGGATTTTTTTTCCCCCACAAGGGATTTGGCATTGATATGAATGGTCATTGTAAAAGATCCTTTAAAGAGCCATACAAAAGAAATAGTTTTCAGCCTTTTGACTAAGATTTCAAGATGAAATTATTTGCATTCCCATTAGGGCATCTTTACTACAGTGAATAGATCACTGTCTTAGATTGTTCAAAGGCCATCAGTAGATATTCTTTTGTGTAATGCATCTGTAGTAGGCCCAGTAAAGGCAGCTCCTAGGGTAAGAGGTTGTTCAATAATGTCAGACGAATCCCTTGAGTCCTGCACTCTGCCATATTATTTTCTGCTAATGTTGACACAAATGAAATGAATCTTCTATTTCTATTAATCTATTCAGTATTATCAATAGAGATAGCTGATAGCTATATCAATATGATAATTTCAGTTTGCAAGTTATAACTGAGGATAAAGGTACATTTCCCTAAACTTATATAAAGGTAATATTAGGAAGAAATATTTTGCCTTTTAAGAAAACACAAAAAACCCTCTATGTTAATTATTGTTCAGCTATAAATTTGTAAGCTTATGTATAGTACCTTACACTAAGGACTACATGTGAATTTTCCATTACATGTCTATAATCAAGGCCTGCAAATAAGTGATGTGCATGTGAATAGAATATTTATTCCAAGCATAGCTATATTACTTTATGTATTTATGAGAGGATGACTTGAGTTTACAGATGTAACTTGAGATTCACAGGTAAGTATTCACTGGAGAAGAATGAGACATTAAATATAGCCTCAAAAGCAATATTACTGAAAGGTTCTGAGAAATTGCAACATAAAACACTTAAAATTATCATAGTTTTGAAGGATGAAAGGATTTCTTTCCAATAGAAAACCACTTTCCATGGAATCATAAAAATTTGAAACTGGGAATAAACACAAGGGGCATCTATTCCTGTGCTGTCATTTTCGTAAGAGAAAATTGAATGTCAGAAAGAATAAGTGACTTACACCTCAGTACAAAATAAAATAGTTTTCTTTTTAGTTTTTTTTGCATGAAACAACCATAATGAAAACTAGAAATTGCTTTCCTTCTGTTTCAGGATATATTCTAAAATTTGTATTCCAAGTATAAATTTAATTGTTTATCTATTCAAATTTCTTTTAAAAGATGCATATAAATATAAACATGTTTACATTTCTCACTTTTCTTGCTACTTTTCTAATTTCATAAAACCACTGGCATGTGAATTTCATTCTATCTCACTCTTCCTTTTATAACAATACTTTTTCTTCCATAGCTCATACAGGGCATATTTTCTTTCAGCTTCTCTATTATCATTTTGATTTAAATCCTTTGCTTTTTTTGGACTGACTGGTTCTGATAAATTATTCCTATTTCATCTGCTTCTGTTTGGCTCTGATGATCCACAGTAATTTTGTAGCCTTTGCTACCTCACCAACTCTTAGGTCTGTGTAATGAGGTATGCAGTGCCTTCATTTCTCCCCTTTTATGGTTCCATCCTAAACTCTAATGTGGGAAGTAATATTGGTATTTTTCTAGTTAGGGAATCCATAGAAGTCTCATTAATAGCATCCTGCTTTATAAACTGTCAACTGTCATAGGAGAATTTGAAGGTATTTGTTCTACATTATTAGTTCCTCAATCTCCTTTAATAACAAAATGATTAGTTTAAATCATGAATAAATATGCTTATACATTTTCTAAGTAGGCCATATAAAGTGAATCCCATGAAATTCTTGAATATTTAAGATAAAAAATATTTAGTGTACATTTATACAGTTTGCAATCATACCATAATATATATAAATTCTAAATAGTAAAATTTATTCAACCCTACTCTCATTTTCCTCACATTATCAGGAGACTTTGCTGACATAAATGGCCAACCACTGTTTATCATGTATGCTGTTCTAACTGCCCATTTGTCTGACACAGGGAATATAAAAAATAGCAATCTATCTTCAAAAAGGAAGTTGCAAAGCATTTACTGCTCTTTCATGGAAGACTAGTGAAGTTTTTAGCCTGTGAAATGCTCATTGGAATATAAAATCAATCAATTTTCAGAGCTCTGATGAAATTTTCAATTGAGTTCTGGACAACATTAGAGGCATACATAGACCTTAATACCTCATCTATCTTAAGATCACTTATCCAGCAGCATCAACTGTTCAGAGAACAGTTGGGAACAAAAGAAGAAAATAGATAGTACCGATTGAGTGTTTAACACATATCACAACTTTAAATACATATTAAATAGAACATCAGAGGAAATATTAACCATTTGGGATAGATACAGTTGTTGAAATAAATCCCTGGAATTAAATAACTTAAACAAAAAAACTGTGCAGTTAAGGTTATATCCTAGGTATTCTATTCCCTCCAAAAACTAGCTCTAACCATTGCCATATAATGCAAGAAAATGATTAAATTTCTTCAAGTAAACACACATAAAATACATAAATAAAATATATGCTGACAAATCAGAATAAATATAAATTCCTTGTACAAAATATTTGCTTTTTTCATACGGGGTCTTTAATTTTACCAGGCTTTATTGTGTAATACCATTGCTCTTCTCATTTATTATATATACCTTATTATATATAACTTCAATTGGTAATTTCTTGAATGTAACATAACTATTGCAGAGTTTATTCTTACTTTTTGAGACTTATCAGGGTGAGAAAGCAGAAGTATCCACTGATCTAAAAATATGTATCACAAATCAAAAATCATGTTATACTTGTAATTTTAGGGGATGAACAAGGAGAACTCCATGGTGAATATTTAAGATAAAAAAGGGTTGGGAGAGAAAAGGCCTGAATCAAGTGTGTTCCCTTGTCAAACTTCTTGTGCAGAGATAATCCTTCCTTCTCTCTTTTCCCCAGGTGATTTGGTATTTTAATACCTAGGACCCACTCACTTGAAATATTCTATCTCAGAGATTCTTCAAATCCCCTGCCTTACTCCAAATTCTTCAATTTCTAAGAATCAACAAAAATTGTAATTTTGTGAAACAATTTTTTCAGTAGTTGTGTCCAGTTTTATACAAATTCCAGATGGTCTAAAGATGAACAATGGAATTTAATCTTCCCAGAACCACAGAATTCTGTAAGGAAAATACCTTACTTGTTTTTGTTCCACTATCAGTGAGGTTTAAAAGTTGACATTTGGTTTCCACAAAATTTCTTAAATCCACTTGTTAAAAAGTAGAAGGCAAGAAAGATGAAACAATGTCATTTGTTATTTTTAGCACACAAATCAAATCATTATCACCTCTACTCACTGCCCTCTGTTTTATTTTTATTAGATGAAAACTGGAAGTCAGTAGACCATACATGTCCCAAATACCTGTTCCTTCTCTGACCTCACTTTTTTTACCTTCCACATTATTTACCCTAGCCACCCTGACCTCCTTACTGTTTCTAGAACACAGTTATTACATCCCATCCTCAGGGCCTTTAGGCTTCTTCTTCTCTTGGACTGGAAACTGTTTCCAATTACCAATGTAACTCTTTCCCTTTCATCCTCAAGTATCATCTTCTTAGTATAGCAATTCTTCACTGCCTTATTTTAAATTATGAATGATTCCACCTGCCAACCTGTCTTTATGTGTCTATTTCTCCTACTGTCTGGGCTGAATTTGATAGGCCCATGTGACTACAACATCAATTCTACTTGAGAATTTTCTCTCTCACTTTGTTGGCATGCTCAAAGCTTTCAACAATTTTGCTAGTTCTTGTATTTCCCATCTCCATTTTAGGACTATTAATTATTTTTCTCTCATATGTTTCCTCTACTTCTTCCAATTTTCTCTTTTGCTTTTTGCATTCAGTGCCCCAAATTCTCTTAGTGTCTCTGAACCATTCAAATTCTCATAAAACATAAAAGAAAATATTCTTGTCAAAATTTTGATTATTTTTGGTATCTTTCAGCCTAAAATCTATTCAATGAAAAACTTGAAGTCCATGGTGTTAAGACATATGAATTGGAATAGAGGTTTTATTTTGATACCTAATTAAGTTCATATAAATCTTTGGTTTTAGAACTGACTCTTTTTGGCTATGTTTAGATTTCTGTTTTTAAATTCCTCATTAACCAGAGGAGAGTAATGAAAAATATGGCCCTTGGGAAGAGGCTTAAGGGTTGCAATGTTTATCTTCCAGAATATGAAAGTTATGCCCAAAAACTCTTTAAAATAAGATGACATGAGAATTCTATTTTTTTTTTTTTGCAGAGGTATTTCAATGCAGGTAATAAGCTTATAAATACCTAGAAATATCTTAGCTGTTCCAATAGTCCAGTATTTATAAATTTCTGGAAACAGAAGACTAACTTATGGTAATTATAGTAGGCGGAATAATGCCTCCCTATCCCCTTCTCCCCACTGCAAAACAAAACAACAACAGCAAAAAAATAAGTCTACACCTTACCCCCTAAAAATTGAATATGTTACTTTGTTTACAAAAGGGAATTGAAGATGTATTTAAGATTAAGAAGAACTGGGGGGGGGGCTGGGGATATGGCTCAAGCGGTAGCGCGCTGGCCTGGCATGTGTGCTATCCTCAGCACCAAAGAGGTTGTGTCCGCCTATAACTAAAAAAATAAATATTAATATTCTGTGTTTCTCCCTCTCTCTTTAAAAAAAAAGAAGAAGAAGAACTGGGGTTGTGGCTTAGAGGCAGAGTGCTTGCCTAGTATGTGTGAGCCACTGGGTTCAATCCTTAGCACTACATAAAAATAAATAAATAAAGCTATTGTGTCCATCTACCACTAAAAAAAAAAAAAAAAAAAAAAAGATTAGGACCATAAAATGGGATAGTTATTATAGTTATTAAAGTGTGCCCAATCTACCTGGGTGAGTTCTTAAAAGGGGAGAACATTTCTCAGCTGAAATCTGAGGTAGGTAGAGAAATGGCTATTGAAGAATGGCAACCAGAGAGGGTGATATGAAAGAGAAATTCAACATTCCATAAATCTAGTTTTGAATATGGGAGGCAGATTCCATGAGCCCAGCAGTACTGGTGGCCTCCGTAAAAAATGACAAAAACCCAGATGTCTGGTGGATTCTCTGAAAAGAGATGGAGCTCTGCTGACACTTTGTTTGTAGCCCACAGTCCATGTCAAATTTTTGACCTTCAGGATGGTGAGATAATCTGTATGGTCATAATTCGTTACAGCAACAATAAAAATGGATACTATCATGGTGGTGCTTTATACACCATAACATGGGCTAGGGATGTAGATCAATGGTAGAGCACTTGGTTTAGCATATGAAAGGCCCTGGGTTTCTTCTCAGGCACCACAAAATTAATCAGTCAAATACAAAATAAAATCACAACTTAAATCTAAAATTAGAGGATGATGTTGTTGTAGGAAGGCCCAGGCATAGTCCTCCTCAGAAACACAAATTTAATAATGACACAAAGATTAAAAACCTCAATGAAAAGACCATAATTCAGTTAGGAAGCTGTAGAATCCAAAAAGCACAAAATCAAGAGCAGTCCCATTGGAATGGGTAAGAAGAGTGATTACACTCTATTTCCAGCCTTCCCTTTACCCCCTCCAAACTACACAATTCAGTGCCAAACCTGGGGGGTAGGAAGAGATGGCAAAGAAGGCATGTGTCCAATATTCTCAACCTTGCAGTGTAATGCCTGAGGGGGTAGTTTCTATCTCATCTCACTTACAAAACTGATTGAACAAGCTTAGTTTGCAATCTGGGGGCAGAGAAGAGTGAAGCAAAGGGTTGCCATTATGGCTCAGTGAGATGGGGAGAAGGTACAGAACCCTAACCCTAACCCTAACTCTATTACCTTGCAAGAAAAAGAGAAATATATTAATACAAATCTATGACTAAAATAAATGAATCACAAAAGAAAACAGCAAGAGAGGAAAAGAGGGCCAACAGAAATTTAGACACAGGAAACCAAGAAGACAACATAAGTCCTTCACTTATTTTGATAAATTACATAAATCTATACCTTGCAAGTCTCATTCTGTGACTGACCCCAAATGAAAATATTTTAAGTTACTTGAAATGAAGAAGGGAGAAAAAAGGCAGAAAGAAGATATATTCATGGGCAAAAGCTGATCTTTGTAAGCAGTTGAGAGTCTTTTCATTCTTAATTTTATTTTTTACACATTTTACTGAAAGTACCCTCTGTTCCAGGAGGTATAGTAGGCTCAGAAAAGCAAAACTAAATAAATCATAAATTCTTTCACTCATTCTTATATTTCAGCGTAAATCTAACATTTTAATATCCATAAAATCCAAATTCCAAAATGACAAATCTCTCTATCTGAAATTTTTGTATAAATATTTAATAAATTCCAGATGTTATAAGTTATGTTTAACCTATGAATAATCATTTTATGTTTTTGGATTTTACTAGTTTAAAAATAAAAGCACCTGAGATAATGTCATGAAATAATACAAAATAATGGAAGGAACTATGAGAAAGCATAATACTTAGCCTCATAAATTTGTACCCTATGTTTATATATTTTGTACTAATTTTGATATTTTTCCAATGAATCTATAATTATTAGCCTCGCTAACATAACTAAACTTAATATGTAGATTAGAAAACATATCAGGTTTGCATATGAAAAAAATCGCTGATTCTTAAATTAATTCTAACTTTCCTACTTTTGTCTACTCTTCAATATAATTTATATTCTCAAAGGCAAAGGGACATAATATCTAGCTTTTGGATAAATCCAAATACTGGTGAAATCAATTTGGTCTTTTGCTATTTGAAACATGGTTTGAAGGTTATATATTGAAACATTACTTCAGGCATCCATACCCCATTGATAGAATTAGTAAGTAAGTCCACCCTCTATAACTTCAGGGAACCATAAAAAATATCTGTCAATGATGGCAGGCAATGAAGGAAAAATTGTATGTAATGTCAGGTGGCAGAATATAAGAAGAAGATATATGATAATGACAGTGTAGGCAGACAATTGCAGCTAAGAAAAGGAATTATTTTAAATGATAGTGAAAGTGAAAATATACACAATCAGCCATTGCTATTTACTTTCTTTGATTGAAAAGAAAAAGGTTTTATGTCTTAAAGATAATGTTAGATCAAATTTGACAACTTGAATAATGAACACTTCCTATAATAATTCTAGCTGACTTGACAGAGTACCCCCATGTCAATGATGGAATGACCACTCTGTGAGAATAATTTTCTCTGGGGTTCAATGTCTCTGATGGTATAGAAGGAATGCTTAATTATTTCTTGATAATAACAATGGAAATATTTATAATGCTGAGGTTGTTGTAAATATGTGCAAATATTTTTGTAGGATTCTAATATTTTACCAATGATCCTATAATTATTAGTCTTGTTGACATAACATGTAGATTAGAAAACATCAGGTTTGCATATGAAAAAAAAAATGCTGATTCTAAAATTAACACTTTCCTACTTTTGTTTCAATATAATTTATATTCTCAAAGGCAAAGGGACATAATATCTAGCTTTTGAATAAATCCAAATGCTGGTGAAATCAATTTGGTCTTTTGCTAATTGAAACGTGGTTTAAAGGTTATATATTGAAATATTACTTCAGGCATCCATATCCCTTGGATAGAATTAGTAAGTCAGTCCACCCTCTATAACATGAAGAATCTTTGTTTGCTGACACAAAAACATATTAATTCTACTTCCACCCATTTGCTTTCCAACACAGCATACTCTAATTTCACTTAGCATTAATCCATTCATTATGCTTCTACGTACTCTATTTTTTAAAAGTGGTCAATTAAAGTTGCATTAATCAGCATTCCTTTTCATATCTGTGTATCATAATGTAATTATCAAATAGAAGAACTAAAATTTTATAGAACTGTTTATATTAATCATCCATATTACTCAAAGGATACTTGGATTTGAAAAATAACAGACAATATAAAGTAATACTAAAAGTTAATGCAGTTTCAAGGGTATCAAAATACATTTTATCATACAGACATTTTCAGAATCTCATCTAAGATGCAGATTTGTCCATATAACAACTAAATTAGATAAAAGTTTTAATAATGAGAATGTAATGTTATGAGTAGACAGGTTCTTAGGATTTAGGTTTATTTCCTTAAAATTCAAATTAAGCAAAAACAAGTTTAGATTCTTATTCTGTAGAAAATGGTTTGGGGATCACCACTCAAATTAATTACCTGGTGATTTTCAGTGGCAAATTCTCATTTCCTTAAATTAGACTAGGCCCCATTTGACCTACAGTTAAACCTGAACTACTTCAAAAGTATTCATTGAACAGTTAAAATGTGCAATGGACTGAAAGTTCTGAAAGAAGTAATGTTCTTTGGTTTTAAGGACCTTACAGAAAACATCTGAGCACTATTATTAAATAAGAGCTTAAAGTGTAATAGCAGCTCAAATTTTGTGCTACTTATATAGTGGATAAATTAAAATTAATATTCTTACCTATAAATTAAAATTTGGGAATGGGCATGAAATATGATGATCATTGTTTTTCATTTTAATACATACTAGGGAATATTCATCCCTAGAAGAGGTTCTAACCCAAAAAATAGGCAGAATGGCTTGACAGATGACCACATCCAGTTCCCTCTGATATCAGTCACCCCAACTTCAGCAAAATGGTAGCAAAGGGACTGTGGTGTCATGGATGGACTCAATGCCTACCATCTGGCAACATGAGCTCATTTGAAAAAGCTGATCTAATGATACTACTGCCAAAACTTTTGGTTCCCAATATAGTGCCATCTCCCAATGTGACCACATGCCTAGTTAGGGGGAAGTTGATTAGAATGTGCAAAAATACATTTTGATGGGAGAAGATTTTTTATCCGATGTGGGTTTTCCCTTCTTTTCTCATTGGCCTCAGCTAGGTTCACCATCCCAGAGCTGACCTATTATTTGATCCATCAACATGGAGTCCCACATTGTTGTTGTTGTTGTTTTTTGTTAGACTAGCATACTCCCTTTTTAGTAGAGAGATATAGGAGAAGGACTGCAAATAAGGGATCAGCTACTATATGGTATATAACTGCAGACTGAGAGAGCTTGCTGAAGGCCTAACTGAAGTGATACCTTAAAGGTTATACATCAGAGGGTGAGGTACCATTCTACCAGAAGTAGTATACCTTTGGAATCACAGCCATTTATATAATGATATCTCCAAACACAAAGCTCATGAATCAGCAGATAACAAGTAGAAGTAGGAGAGACTATGGGTCCATACTCTCATGACCCATGAATTTGTTCTTCTGATTCCCAGAAACCTGAGTTCTTGAAGGTGTAGATGACATGATTTCCATGAGGAAACAATTTCACTAGCAAGTGTCTCATTCAATTAAAAACGATGACTGTCACTTGAGAAATATGGATTACTTTGGCAAAGAGACAGGCCGTTGAGAAGAGAAACCTTTACCTGGCAAGGATAATTGAATATGCTACAAACACACAGAGGCAGGAGAAATACTTAACACCTTGGTGATCTGTTTGAGTGCCTCTTGGTACTGTAATGCCTAGATGGACAGGTATAGCAACTTCAACCCAAGAACACAATGACTTTTATAATGAGGCTCCTGGTTCTGTCATCTAGTAAGCACTAAGACCAGTTGAGGTACTAGGTAATCATGAAGGCATGGTGATATGGATAGTTATTGTTATGGTTTCAATATGAGGTACCCCCCAAATAAAAGTTCATGTATGAGACAATACAAGAAAGTTCAGAGGTGAAAAATTTGGGTAATGAGAACTGAACCTAATCAGTGCATCATTCCACTGATAGGAATTAACTATAGGCAGGAAGGCTGTTGCTGGAGGAAGTGGGTCGCTGGGCATGGGCCTTTGGGGTTTATATTTTGTCAGAAGGAAGAATTCTTTCTCTCTCTCTCTCTCTCTCTCTCTCTCTGTCTGCCTCCTAGAGTCATGTCCCCAGCTGCTTTCCTTTTCTACACCCTTACATGATGATGTTCTACTTTTCCTTGGGCCCTGAGAAATGGAGTCAGCTGTCTTTGGACTGAGACTTATGAAACTGTGAGCCTCCAAGTAAATCTCTCCTCCTCTAATTGTTCTCGTCAGGTCTTTTGGTCACAACAGTGAAAAAGCTGATTAAAACAGTTACATCAGAAGAAAATAACTATCAGCTGTGGACTCAAGACAATTTTCTGACTGGGGGCTCTATTTCATCCTCCTATCCTTTCTTTTCAAATTCCTCCCTCCTGGAGAAATACAGCTCCTCAGGATTCCTGATGGACTTAGCTACACCTGATGGACTTAACGACAAAAATTTATGTCAACAAATAGTGACAATGGCACAAGGGATGAGCTTTGATGGACATTAGGATGTGCCTCACTATCCTCATCCTTCTAAGAGAAGCTATTTTGTCCTACCTTCTTGGAGTCCTATCTGCAGATGGTTTTCAGCTCTCAATTCCTTTACGGATTACATTCTTTTTCCATTGCAGATTATGCACATCTCTGGATGCTCGAAATCAAATGACTGGTTGATGTGGAAAGGTCTGTTTTTGTGCTGGTCTCATTTCTTCATTTCCACAGTTATTCATCTCCAAAGCGTGTTTAATAAACATCTCCCTATTTTAACTCACAGTCTGCTTCCCAGGAAAAACCAGCTTACAATAGTTCACTAACTACAATAACCTTCATCACAGATTATTTTAGTTTCATTATTTTTTATGATTATAATCCAAGAGTTCTATTTAGCTCAACAAATACTCTTTACAAGTATCCTTTCCTCTTTCCCTTCCCTTTCTCTCACTTTTTTCCTTCTCATTTTCCTACTATATTTTTTTTGTTCCTTCAACCAACCAGTTTCCTTCTTTCTTTATTCTTCCCTCCCTTTCTTATGGATCTTTTATAGTCACTAAAAATATTCTACCATAAAATTGCTTAGGTACCTATTTTACCTGCAAGTATACTCCTTGTTTCAAAGCAATGTGTCTCTCGTATCATATTTTACACATTGAAATTTCATCTATTTTAAAATCATTTAGCTGCTGTCAGCTGGGTAGCAGCAGGGAATATAGCAAATACTCCAGTGGAGACAATGTAGATGAATTTATTGCATTTTTCATTGTACTTTGTTTGTATTTTCTCTTTTTTGTCTCTTTCAAGGCCTGACATAATAGTCCTCATTCTCTGAAAACTGTGAAATTTTGAGCAGTGCTTCATAAATTTAAAATGCAAAGAGCAGTCCTGTTTTTCCAGGTTTTTCTATGATAATACTCAGAATGAGTCACTCATCCTGATAGTGACCTTCTAAATTACTGTGAAATAACCGTGGATGCTATTACACACACTTACAGATGTGATTTAAATTCTCTGGAACTCCTCTGCACTTTGAATGAGAATTAGCAGCTTTGAAAGATTTAACTTCACACTGAAAAACGATCAAAGCAAGCAATGAAATGAACTTGAGATCATTCATCAGGATTGAGATCTCCAGTGCTTTTCATGCCAACTGAAACCTCCAAAATTTTTTAGTCTCTTGCAGTTTCTCTACATCGTAGGTAACTTGACTATCTTTATAAATACCTTCTAATTAAGCTTTCTTTTCTTATCATTAAATCATCATTCTCTAAAAGCCCTTTTAGAAAGATCCAAAAGAGTGGGAAGGGGAAACATTAGTCATATTTTAATTAGTATTGCCAGAGTTTCTCCTCAATAGGGTTTCTATCTCGTAAAGGAGGTTGACTTCTGCTATTCTTAGGAGGCTGCATCCAGGTATAATAAGAATTACAGGATCAAAAACTTGCCATTTGAAAGAGACTTCATAAATACCATTTTATATTTCTTTTTGGCTGACTTTGCCCCTCAGCCTCCTGGATTCCCAATGGGCACTCCCACCACCATTATTTGCTCAGCTTGTACGGGAGCTGTGGAACAATGGCAAGGAATACGAATTGAGGTGCAAAACTGTACCTTAGAGATGCCAAGCAGCTGTGGAAGGAATGAGCGTCTTTATAAGACTGTCACTTAGAGCCCTGTGGGAGAATCTGAAGGGAAGTTTGAATCCAAGAAAATAACAAGGTGTTTTGTCAGAACTGCAAGATAAGCCACAGGAATTTGTAAAATCACTGTGGCATATAAAGTGGTATTGATTGACGACTGCCAGACGGAAACTAAAAATTTGAAATAAAGATTTGATTTTAGAACTGAGAAGTTATGATTCTGACAAATGGGCTAGTCCAAATATGTATTTTCTTAGTAGAGTTAATTTCTGCTAAGATGGAGATAATTCTGTTGATATTGTAGTAATTTGGGGCTTTTTAGTTTTATTTATTCCAGGTTTTTACAATTTGTGAACCACAGTGTACTTTGATAATAATCACATTACTTATTTGAAAACTTTATGCTACCATACCATTAATCAAATTATCATAAAAATACTCAGAAAATGCAGTGAATTAATGGAAAATTTGTTTATTGGATTATATGCCTATCAAAATGCAGTATTTGCAATTCTTTTTTGATAGGGCCCTCAAATTTCCTATGTATAAAAATAAAAATTTCTCTGAGTAACTGGCATTTGGTCTCATTCTCTAACCTAGTTATCCTTGCTTTTTAATTAATTTATCATCTGCCATCACGAATTCTACTGCATGCTCATTGAGAATTCTTAATTCATTCTTCTTCTTCTAAGCTTCCATAGCATTAATTTCAGGGTTATCTTAGGTTAATAACTTCAGACACCCTAAAGTAGCTCCAAAATCAGGGTCTTCCCTACATACTTTGCTCTTTCTGTTTTTACCACACATCTAAATAAACATTTAGGATATAATTTTGAGTTGTTTTCTGATTCTGTAGTGAGTTGAATGTTGTCATTGATTTATTCAATAAAAAAATTTAAAGCCTATGTTCTAAGTTTGCTACAGGTGCCTCTGGCATCAAAATGAAGTTTGACTCTTTTATTTGTATGTCTTTTTTTCTTTACTAGTGTGAAAATTTTAGTGCGCAGTGATAGCATCTTAGTAATTTTCTTTCTTTGTTTTGTATTTTTTTAATATTTATTTTTAGTTGTAGTTGTACACAACACCTTTATTTTTATTTATTTATTTTTATGTGATGGTGAGGATCAAAACCAGCACCTTGCATGTGCCAGGTGAGCCCTCAACCGCTGAGCCACAACCCATATGTTTTTTAACTCCACCAAAACCTGAAACTTCTAAATTATACTGTTAAAAAATGAAAGGCAGAGATTTAGTGTTTCATATTTAGATCAATAAGCATAATGCCTTACAATTACTAGATCATTAGTACTTACTGAGCTATGTCAACTACATCTCTGTGAACTACTCTTGTTACTATCACTATTTTAGCTTAAAATAATAGACACACTCTATATGCTACAGATTCTCTAGGTCCCTAAATGTATTAGGAACCTTTTGGATGAAATTCCCTACACTTTTCATTCTTTCATAAAACTGAGACAATTAACGTACCTTACAAGTGCCATGAGGTGAGCAGCTTTGCTCAGCCACACATTCCCGGCCATGATGTGCTGCCTTGACTCAGGCCCCAAAGCATTGGGGTGATGAACTGAAATCTTGGGAACTGTAAGCCTAAATAAGCATTTTCTCTTTATAGTTGACTTATCTCTGGTGTGTGTTATTGTGGTAGAAAGCTGATCAGCACAGCTGTTCCTGAACTCAAACCTCTGAAGAACACAGCCTGCTTGTTTGATGCTACCTGTGTTTGGAGGAATCAGGTGTCTCCTTTCTTGGTTTGTGTACAAGGACTGCTCCATTATCTTCCATTCCTCACTCAATGGAAGGCACCTGCATTAGCATACCATGCCAGGGAACATTTTCTTTGATTACATCCAATTATTCTTTTCACTATTAAGGTATTACTTTCCCCACCCTTGAGCTTCCTCTTGTAGCTCCCTTAGAGCACAACCTGTATGATGACAGAATTGTATCAGGCAGGCATGGTCTCATTCTGTGTTATGATGACATATTTTGTGCTCTATGCCACTTCTAGCTTCAACTGTCCACTCCAATTGGTCCAACAGCAAGCGTTCTATTTCTCCCTGTGTTCTAGGCAGATTTTCTTAAAATTCAGGATGCTATAATAAGTGTGCTTGAATAGGTTGTTTATATCTTACTGGATGGGGAATATCAGAGACTTTCTATGTAGTGTTGTATAGGAATAAGGAAAGTATAATAGATTTAACAGACATTACCATTATTTTGCAAATATATTAAAATTACTTTGATTTTCTTATGAAATTACTTAGTAAGTTGAGCTACATAATGAGAGGTGATGAATTTGGCATTCATTATAGATGTGGTATAAAATATTTGTGGGAAATGTTCTGGATATTAGGTTAAAGTATAATTGTATGATAATAAGACATCATGGAGATAATTATTAAAATATGTTATGCTGAAATACTTTATATTTCTAGAAGACCTATGTATTAATGTGTAAAATGAAGACTCTCATGTATTGTAAATATGATTACAAATATTGTTTTAGGCTTCAACTAATTGTTGGCTTTGCTGTGTTATTTTATTCAAAATACTCTCAATAACAATTTCTTTCCTTCACTTGTACTAGTTTTCACATTTTATTAATTGCAAATTAGTTTTATGAAACCACATTATCTCACATATTTCTATGAACAACAATCATTGAGATATAATGGAAGAAAAATAGTGGAAGCTAAAAAATTCTTTGGTAGGCTTTTCTTCTTTCAGGTCTATTTGAAATAATAAAACTAAATTACTATTATAATCTCTTTAAGGTCTTAAAATTTAAATCAGATAGTCAAGAACAACTTTTGAAATTACAAAACACAATGGGTGTTGAGGAGAATGAGCTAACCCTTGTAGAGTTAACCATCTTAAAGTTTCAGGAAAAAATTGCCTTAAAAAAGGACTTAAAAGAAAAAAGTAGGTTCTCTATTTTGGATGTGGTTTTTCCCCAAAAATTTTATGTTCTGGAAGTTTGATCCCAACGTGGCAACATTAAGAACAGGGGATCTATTAAGAAGTGGGACCTAGTGAAATGTGGTTAGGTCTGTAAGAAAGGTTAATTCTTCCTATTGGGAATACATTATTGTTCTGGAAGCAGATTGTTATAAGGGAGTTGTAAAACAACTCACTTCTATGACAACTGTATCATTGGGGTAGTAAACTAATTTTGTAATCCCAAAACTATTTTGCCTAGACTCTGGATTATTCAGTGTATTTAAGTAGCTCTTTTTGATGATGTTAATAATAATGTTATTAAATTTTAACTGAACTCTCTTCAAGTAATATTAAAGCAATGGGATAACCATATTTGCTGTAAATCCTTTGTATTCTACCAGTTAATAGATTATATTTGTTGCTCTTGTAAATAACATTTATCACCTGTTTTCTTGTTTTTGTAATTGACATCAAAGTGCCACAGAATGAAAATTTATTCTCTTTCTAAAGACAAAATCATTTTAGAATGTTTAAGAAAAGAACCCATAATGATTTTGGTTGTATTGTCTCAAAGGGCAATGGCATACCATGGATTTATTTTAAAACATCTTAATGCCATTTGAACGATATGAAATCTTTTTACTTTTGTGCATCTTTAGTGAAATTAATTGTATATTTTATTTATATAAGCCCCATTTTATTGCAGAGAGAATTTAAGGCAAGTGAATATAAATCTCTCAGAGATTTTTGTTAGTGTTTTGAAATGTCTTTACATAATTTCATTATATAATATATAGATGCATATGTGTTTTGAGGGAACACATATATATGTATATATACACATGTATTTATATATATATATAAATTTTTCTGGGTACCATGAATTAAATCCAGGGTTGCTTAACCAGTAAGCCATATCCTGCATTTTTTGTAACAGGGTCTTCTTTAGTTACTGAGACAGATTTTGAACTTGTGATCCTCCTACCTCAGCCTCCTAAGCTTCTGGGATTACCATCCCTGGCTCATTCATTCTATTAAAATGAATTTCCAATTAAAATCTTTCAATATCCTTAGAGTCAGTTATTTTTAGGTTTAATCATCATGTTTTTTTTCCAGAAATGTTCTTATTTGGATACTGGAAAAACATTTACTTTATAACACATGGAAGAAAATATGTTTTAGGATTTAATGCATATGGACTTTTAGCTCTTATTGTTTTGAGTTATGATCAGGAGTCATTACTAGGGCACATTCCCAATGATCAAACCCAATTGTTCTGTGAATAGGTTGATGGATACCCTTATTCTACACAAGAGAATGTGAACAGGGAAGTGATACTGACAAACCCTCTTTTTAAAAGTGTTTGCTATGATAAATCTTAAATGCAAAATGATTTCAAGGTTTTATGTTTTGCAGTACTGTAGACTTTACTGTAAAGATATTCTGAATTGAGGCAATCTATTAGCAGATCGGGTTAGAGAAAATGTTAACTTTGTATTTTTGTTTACATGAGTTTGCAGTCTGTATATTGTACCTCTTACACAGAATAGAATTTAGAATTAAAATTCCTTCAGAACATAAGGTGTTCAGAGAGTAAATTTTAGTATGTATCTTTATATTATATTCTAAGAGATACTAAAAATATTCTGCCAATATTTGATCAATAACAAAGTGAAAGAGGAAATCAAATTTCAAATTAGTACTTAGACACAAAAGTCTTGAAAGGGTTGCTTTATCAGGAAAGATGAAAGTCTGTATTGCTATCAATAGAGATACTATAAGTAAGACATTGAATATTTTAATGAGATACAAGTTTCTTATAGTCAAGTAATTTAAAATAAATTTCACACTCAGCTGGTTTAGGAATTTCTCACAAATGTATAGCTTTATACTTCCCCTAAGTATATAAAATAGATTTAAACCTGCCAGAAATACAATGGAATAAAGAGAACTATGGTTAATGACCCTTTGTATGAGAATGGGCAGCAGTCTTAAGCAAAAAAGTCTTTCCACACAACAAACTGAATTTCAAAACGTAATATTAAATGTGCCAATTAAAAGTCCAAAATGGCATATAAAGTTCACCTGTAAACTTTACCTCACAAAATACTAATTAAGACAACTTTATGGACTCCAGTGTAGAACTTGTCAAGCATATCTGAGCCTTCACAATTATCTGTTGTTCCCTATTTTCTGAAAAAAGCAAAAAGCATTCTTAACATACATTGACTGAAGTTGACCTTTCAGGTGAATACTGCTATATTTAAACCAACACTGAAGAAGTATAGGGCACTTATAAGACTCACTTTTCAAACAGAAGTGATTTGGTTAGCATTAGGAGAAAAACACATATAAGGCCAAGTCCAGTCAGGTAAATACGAAGAATAGATAAACAGGCTAAAGAAATGTTAGAAACATATTTAGAGTTCCAGTCCCCATATGAATTTGAACAACAATTTTCAGAAGTATTTTCAGCTATATCGATTTGATAATTCACAAGGAGAGGAAAAATACAGGAATATATGATTGCTCCAAATAACTGGTTTGGCATATTGGCAACTTATCCAATTAGTTCAATAAGCTTTCCATGCCATGTGTTATATCATGTGTATGTATACCATGGAAAGGGAGGAGGTAGGGCAAGGGGCACCTGACTTTTAACAACAAATAGGTATATGGAAATAAAATAGTCAGCATATTGACAGGAACAGAAATAAGATACTGACAGTGTTTAAGACTTACTACCTGTATAATGTTCACACAGTGACAGGAAATTATTTGCATAGATTATTTTAGAAGAAAACCCCTAAATACAATGTCTCTGAGAGAGTCATGCCTATGAATAAATACTATAATAAGGGAAAAAAAGGATAATAGACATTTATATATCAAAGAGAGGTGTTGGAATTAGGAGATAAAATGAAAAACACAGAGATTTCCTGAAAACAAATACCTACTGTACAAGAATCTCTAATAAAATTTACAAGGAAGCTTTTTTTCTCAACTCTATCATTGAGCATATTGAAATAGAACAATTCATAAAAACCCATTCACATTTCAGGCTAGAAAATAGTTTACATGTGTACTATTTGTGTTGTATTGAGTTGGCTGAAAAATAATGACATTTGTACCAGACACTCATGGTTAATATTAAAACAACCAAACATACATTTAGAAAATAAAAAAAAGAAGTTGAATGTAAATGGAAATGAAATTCAAATATGATTAAGTTTCTTATTGGGCATAGTATCCAAGATACAAAAAATGCACAAAGTACTGAAATTTATTGTATTGGTAATGTTTAAAATCATCTGTGTGTTCCATATTTGTTCTTAATTTTCATAGATAAATATACCCAGTAAATAATAACAGATGCCAATTAGCATAATTGAGTGTTCAGAAAAATAAAATTGATGCCTTTATTACTCATAATGTATTCACCCACATGTTTCATTAGCTTACTAATGTAATATGAATGAGGAAAATAACTAAATTGTGCGGCTCCCAACAACTGTGAACTGCAAGCTAATCACGAAATCCCCATTCTTCGTTCACTTAGTTTCTTCTGTGCAGGTTTTCTCTTAGATGCTCATTCATAGATCACAAAAGAACAATTTGGGTTACTTCAAGAATTAATTAGACGTTCGTATGGAAGCCACCAGAACAACTGTTCCCCCTGTGAGTTCATAAAGCTGTTTAATTTGCTCTTGTATTTCATTCAGAGAAGGTGGCAACATCACAGTAATGCACAGCGTGCACAGACAGGAAGCCAAATTTTTGACTGAATTGTTCACTTTCATTTACTATGCTCATTTAAAAGGCGAACACTAACACCTTTTAGCCTTACCAGTGACACAGCTGGGGTATCCTTCACTCCTAATAAGAAATGACTTTGGATAATGTTCTCCCTGTCAATCTTTGAAGATTGTTCCAGTTACACTTACTGGCTGCGTTTGGAAAACTAGGTGAAGTAGCCCCTTCAGCCTTCCAACAGAATTTTAACATTGATTTGCTCAACATTTAATAGCTCATCTTCCAAGGTTCATTTCCCAGACTTCATTTAACTCAAATAAGATGTACATTTTAGTTCCTCTTTGAAATGAAAGCCTATAGGATAAATATCAGATTAAATTTAAACGCTTTTTGTTGTTTAGCAAGGCTGACCCTGGGATAATTTCATTCCCTTATCATGCTTATAGCTACTTACTGATATATCTTTTAATATTTCCCATTATCTTCTGTGTCTTTTAATCAGTACGGAATCCTGAATAATGTGCACTATTATTCTTCACAAGAATAAGTTGCTTCAAAAATTGCAATTTGACACTCAAGGAAAAATTTTAGTACCTAACGCTCGAATGTTTGGACAATATTTTCTCTGTCAGGCCAACACCTGGGCCCATCTGTGAGAAGGGCACTGTGCCATGCAGAAGGCAGAACGTCAATTTCAACAGCATGTAGATGCCAATATGTGGAAGTTCAGAGTGATAGCCTGTGGAACTCATCAAATAGCTAATATTTTGTAAGAAAATCCTCTCAAGAGCAAGCAGTGCCAAATGAGGGCCAAATGCTTTATTACTAGGCTTCACAGCTGCTGATGCTCCTGGGCATTTAGACATCAAAGAACATTTCCTCCTCTATTCCTGGCTCCGACGTGCCTGAGAGCCAGTCACTTTACATAAAGAAAAGAATAGATGGGGTTATTTTCAAAAACAAAGACATTTTTTACTTGTTGTGTCATGTAACAGCTTCTTTAGATTTCTTGTTTAATATTTTTGCAAGATGGCAGATTTAACAATTAGCAATAATGTGGTTTTTTACAATGCAGTAATAATTTATAAGTTCATCAAGAATTTCCTTGAGGGTAAAGTATGAATGTTTTATATGTGTGTGGGGTATGAGCCTGTGTAACCTTTTTTTGGATTGTTACTAGTGCGGAAAGAAATATGGGAGATTTGATGTTATGGAACTGGTTTATTTAGTAAGGCATCACAGGTAAATATCAAAAACAGGCTAAGCTGAACTTGAATAATGTGAATGTGACTAGTATGAACATAAGTTAGATTGGTTCAGGTGACAGATCCTGTCAAAGGCACCACCTCTATGCCAGAGCATCCCATGTTTACAGATGGGAATGAAAGAACTGTGTTTCTGGAAATTGCATTAGGCAGAAAATATACTTCTTTATTTTTAAAAAGTAACAATTAATTTTAAGTTTTCTTGTTTTGAGTCTTCGAGGATTTTATTTCAATGATTTCTGAGCCTAAGTTTTATGCTAACAGCAGCTTCAATTTTACATTTGATCATATTTATGGTTTTATCCAGGAGAGTTCCCTCCAGGGGCTATAGAGATCAATGATTTTACTGCATTCTATGGAATACACAACAGTGACAGCTACATGAATTCAGAGGTTAAGAAGAATAAATACAACACTGTCTTCCTTATTTTTACCTTTTTCTATTAGGGAAGTCCTTATTACCAACCAAATTAAAATTTTATTCACAAAGAATTAGCATTTGCAATTCAAAGATTCCAGGAAACCCCTTCAGTAATTAATAAATAAGCAAAAGTCACTTGATAGTAGTCAACTTTTTCCTGAAAATACAATATTAGTATTTTATGAAACAATAAACACATGGCTGAAAGTTTCTAATCATTCAGAATAACTAAGTACATGTAGTTGAGACAGATAGTTAAAAGGACCTGGGAAGATTATTTAAACTGTCTTTAATTAGCTTCAGTTTCCTTATCTGAAAGTGAAATGACATTATAGGGTAACTGGGAAAATAGATATAAAGTAATGTTTTTAAAGTGATTTACCCTAAACCCAACATATGTCTTTTCTCTACAACTACAAATAATTTATATTATCAAGGCAGCAATTAACATTGACCACCATATTATCTTAAAATAATATTTTGGGATTTTTTGCATATATAGTGTAAATATATATCAGTAGTTTTGGAGAATAGGGAAGACAAAAATGAAAAGCCAAAATTATGGAAAGCTAAATAATTTATAATATACCAAAATAAATAATGTTTTTCTTCTTCTTTTCTGACCCCCTTTAGAGAGAATTGAGCTAAACATACACTTTTATACTAGTAAAACTTATAGCCAGGCAAAGTTGCACAGGCCTGTAATCCCAGGTGCTTGGGAGGCTGGGACAGGAGGATCACAAGTTCAAAGCCAGCCTCATCAAAAGTGAGGTTCTAAGCAACTCAGTGAGACCCTATCTCTAAATAAAATACAAAATAGGGCTAGAGATGTGGTTCAGTGATCAAGTGCCCCTGAGTTCAATCCCTGGTACCCCCCCCCCAAAAAAAAAGTATACATTTTACACTTAAAAGAATGAAATTAGGATTCCTTTTATGTATATGCAACTCATCTGCTAGATAGTAATTTAAATATTCTATATTCTTTGTATTAGGTAACACTATTGCATTGCATTCTAAAATTATACTAAATATACATTTTAATTTATTCATGTCTTTGTGTACATTTATGTATATTTATATTAAAGGAGAAACATTAATAAATCAAAGCAAAAGTTTTTGTTAAAATTTCTGGTAATACTTACACATAGATTCAGTATTTAGGTAACTTCAATACTATAGTATTCTGAAATTAATTCCATTGAAAATTACTTAATAAAAATGAAAATGTCATTTTGAGCATGCCACTTCTGTTGCTATCATTATACCTACCTTAATGATCTCAAGCTTGAAAAGAGATTCCAAGTAGCTGAGGGGAAACAATGTATATATTAAAAGTACATTCAGTCATTAGAATACTAGAGTGTGTGTGGGCAAGTTTGGATATCCCACAGGAATTGGCAGGAAGCAAGAGAAGATGAGTATTCTCTTTGATTTATGTTTGCTTTTGTTTTGAAATTTTACATGCTTATGACTGCCTTTGCTTCGTGTTAAATATTAAAGAATGCAAAAGTATCTTGAAGACTTGTTGAATCTCAATCCCAATTATTCAGTTTAATGGTGTATGAAGATCGTATGGATAATTGAAATTCACAGATGATAAAGATGTCAGACAATAGTTGCTCACTCTTTCCTCACAGCTGCATTTACAAGAGCCGCTATTTAGATCAGTTTGAGCTTCCCCTGCTCTCCATGAACTTGGACAGCTTCCAAGGGAGAAGACAAATGACAAAATGACAGGTAGCTGGAGGTTAAAGGAAAAGAGAATGGTGATCTGAATCATGTATATGTGAATACTGAGCCTTGTCTCACTAAGAGATCTTATGGGAAAAAATGTAAATAACTTGTAATTAATATTTTAAAAACTATCCTTCTTGACTCCTGAGAAAATGAGGAAGAAACATTTAACTGAACTGTACTCATGAATGATTGATATCAATCTACAAAGTTTATTAAAATCCTCTTTAGATTTCTATGAGACTTGAAAAAAATAGTGGGTGCAGTATGTTATGGAGCAGAATGAAAATTCTAGTGCTAGACTAGACTAGGAAGATTTAGACAGGGTTCCTCTTCCCAGGTTATTACCAGTAGATCATATCCTTTGGTCCTTCACTCAGACCTCTGTACAACTGTTCATGTAAATAAACAGATTTATCTTTGGGGATGTTGAAGTGGGCTGAGAGTCTGGCGAACTTTGGAAGGGAGTGAATATATTTGGCATGTGAGAGAGACCATAATCATTTGGGTCCACAGGGAAGAAAGGTAGACAGTCTCTAAGGTGGCTCTCTGATGGTTCCCAACTCTTGGTAGTTATAATTTTGTGGGAGCCCCTTCCTTTGTGATCAAGATCTGTGACTTGTTTCTATGTAATGAAACATGTCATAATAGAAAGCATACCACTTCCACAACTTTCTTGCTGGCCCACTTATACACAGTTTTCTTGCAGGCCTGATGAAGTTGAAACCATGATAAGTGACCTACATGCCAAGTGTTATGGTTTGGATATGAGGTGTTCCCCCAAAACTCCTGTGTTCCTGTATGAATTTTCAGAGGTAAAATGATTGCATGTGAAAGCTATCACCTTATCAGTCCATCCTAGTTTGAATGGACTAACTCAGTGATAACTGTAGGCAGGTGACAGATGGCTAGAAGAAGGAGGTCACAGGAAGAAGGCCCTAGAAGGGTTCATCTTCCCTGCTTCCCTTTCCTCTTCCTCTTTCTCCCTCTTTCTCCTTCCTGCCTACCATAAACAGAGTAGGTTCTCTTGGCCATGCCCTTCTGCCACCATGATCTGCCTCATCTTGGCCCCAGAGCAATGGACTCAGTTGGGCATGGATGAAACCTCTGAAACTGTGAGTCAAAATAAATTTTCCCTCCTTTAAGTTGTTCATGTTGGATATTGGATATTTTGACCAGAGTGACACAAAGCTGACCAATACACCAAGGAACTGGTGGCCTCTAAGGAACTGCGACTAGCCTTTAAGAGACTAGAGTTGCCTCTGGCCAATAGCCAGTAAGAAGCCAAGGCCCTCAGTCCAACAGTCATACAGAATTTGATTTTTCCAGTAAATTGTGTGACATTGAGAATGAATACATCCCAACTGAGCCTCTATATGGGAGCATATCCAGGCCAAAACCTTCATCCCTGCTTGGGAGGCACTCATCAGAATACACACCAGCCTGTACCTGGACTTCGGAGCCATAGATATGTTGACATAATAAAAATGTGCTCTTTTCAGTTGCCAAATTGTAATTTGCCCTATGGCAATTAAGTAAGTATTGTATGTGAAAATTTCTTTAAAATGAAAACTATATTAAAAATCCAATTAAGTTTAGCTCCTTCTATTTCTACAGAAGCAGAATGTTCAAAAAGAAGATAGATCCTTGGTTAAAATCCCGGCTCTGTGATTTGTTGATTATCTACTGGTGATTAAGTAACTTTTTTGTACTCTTCAGTTTCCACATACCTAATAAAAATAAAAGCATTATGTGCCACATGGTATTGAATGAGAGGATCAAGTGGGGTCATATAAATCACTACAACATTGTACCTGTACAGAGCCTCTGTACATGTTGAGTTCTTGCTATTAAATGGATAAATAGGGGCTATAACCACTAAAGCAGATCAACTTTCAATTTTTTAATAGATAAAATATTGGATAAGATTACTTGAAACAATTTGAAGATACTTTAAGCAATACTAATTGTACTTACTAAAAATTGTCAGACAATTAAAAATCTTTTATTCCTGTTTTAGACAGCATTTCTTTAGAAATTTTAAAATTTCTTGGGAATTCACTAATAATAAAATTTTACATTTTAGATGTCTTAGTCAGTTTCTTCTTTTTCTCTGAAGTACTAGGTTATTTTCCCATTCAATTTCTAGTAGATAGAATAAAACTAATAGAAATGCTAAGATGGTACAGATAATGATAATGTAGCACAGATTGCAAGTAATAACAATTTCTGAGAGGGGCATAATTTTTTTCTAATATTAGGAATCTTAAAGCTGCTGCTAAATTTCAGGCAGCCAATTCCTTTGATAATTATATATAATGCAATCTTATTTAATTTTTTCCATATTTCATTGTAAGCATTTATGAAAGTGTCAAAAAATGTATATTTAATGAATGTGGAAGAGGTGATTTCAAAAGAGTTATTTTTGACATTTTCAAAAATTAAACAAATACTGCATGAAAACATCCAGTGTTAGGAGTCTGACAGATATGGAATATAGTTTAAGTTTCATTTTACCCAAACCTCAAAAATTACTGTATGTCCTCTAATTGACTGCTGGTAAATTTTGATATGATACTTAAGGAACATTTGCTATTAAGTGTGTTTATGTGAAAGTGAAAGAATAGAATATTAAATAGATTTAATATTCTATTAATATTAATACATTGTAAAATGTATTAATACATATAAAATGCTTAAATTATAAAAAGTTCTTTCATTTGAAACAACATTTTCATGTTTACTCCATGTTAGTTCTTTCTTAACTAATAGTTTTGTGGTTCTTTTATTAAAATGTCTCTCCTTTCTTTCTAAAGCATTTCATATTGCTGGCATGCCATTATTTATGAATATTTATAAACATTTAAATAATTTGAAGTATTTTATTATTTCAACACTTGCAACAGGCATCCTTTTCCAAATACATTGCAATATTTACTGTAAGGTGTATTAAAGTTGTACATAGCTTTAATTGATAATGTTTGACCATGTTTAAATAAAAACTAAAACAAAATACTTAAATTTAACATTTTTCTCATCTGAGTTTTGGTCATTTTTTGTTGTAGCTGTGACCAAAAGACCTGACAAGAGCTGGGGTTGTGACTCAGTAGTATTGTGCTTGTCTAGCATATGTGAGGCCCTGAGTTTGATCCTCAGCACTACATAAAAATTAATAAGTAAAATAAAGGTATTGTATCCATCTACAACTAAAAAAAAATTTAAAAAAGAAGACATGACAAGAACAATTTTAAAGGGGAAAGGTTTTATTAGTGTTCACAGTTCCAGAAATCTCAGTTCAATTTTGGCAACTCCAAAATTGCTCTGTGCCTACATTGAGGCGGAACATCATGGTTGGAGGGTATGGAGGAGGAAGCAGCTCAGGACATGTCAATCAGGAATCAGAGAAAGAGCCCTGCTCATCAGGGACAAAATATAAACTCAAAGGCATGCTCCTAATTACTCACCTCCTCTAGCCACACCCTTCTTGTCTATGGATACCACTCAATTAATTCCTATCAGTGGATTAATCTATTAATCTATTGCTTAGGTAAAAACTCTCAGAATTCAAACATTTCAACTCTGAATGTTTTTGCATTGTCTCACACATGAGATTTGGGGGAATATCACATATTCAAATTAATTTAATTAAATATAGTAAGCAGATTTGGTCCTCCATGTCTTTGGATTCAATAAACTGTGGGTCAAAAATATTTAAAAAGAAAACCATGCTGTTGCTGACATGTAATATGCAGACTTATGGCTGTATCTGTACTGAACATGTGCAGACTTTTTTCTTGCTATTATTCTTTAAACAACATAGAATATCAGCTGTTTACATATCATTTATATTGTATTAGGTATTGTAAGTAATGTAGAGATAAAATACAGGAGAGGATGTGTGTTGGTAATATTCTAATATGATACAGTTTTATATAAGGAACTTGAACATCTACAGATTTTTGTATCTGCAGGGATTTTTGTATCTGCAATCCCTTACACAAAGGAAAAGATGGCTGTAATATACTTAATAAGATAATTTTAAAATCACCATTTTAATCTCATTTTTTTCTCCTGTTCCTGGGATAAGTTCTATAGCCCAGATGTACTCAGTAGGTGTGAAGAAGGGGAGAGTGAAACTGAAAACTCTCTTCTCTGGAAAGAGAACATATTTCTTTCAGTTAGGTTTAGAATTGCTAACTTTGGTAAGGTACATTTAAAAAAATTGAAACAAATTTACCACCCTATGATCTGAACCCAGGGTCAGCAGTTCCTACAAGTGCCTAAGATTATCTCCCTCCACCCATCCCACTCCACACACACCTTATTATACTACTGATGCATGGTTTTGCTGGGGAAAAGAAAAAAAATACTAATAGTTTTCTTACCATGTTCTTATTGACTGCCAACACTTTTAAGAATTTGACTCTTTTACAATTAAAAATGGTGAAATGCTGGGGATACATGGGCAATTGCAAATAGGACACAAAATAGATCATCAACTAAAAAGACTATTTTATGGCTATATAGAGACATTTATTTATGCATATTATTATGCATACATGCAGCAAGTCCAACTGCATGTATAACATTAATGTTATGATAAACATTGATTAAAGATGAACATATTGATCTTTTGCTATTTTGGTATATTTCTTTTGCTATAAATTCTTGTAACATTTTCATCCTTAGAATTTGACAACAATCCGATGACTTTTTATTTAAGGGACATAAGTATTCATGTAAAATTTCCCTTTATTAAATATTATCTACTATACAACAGATCCAAATAATGGAGATTCTATAAAATTATTTGAATAGAAAAGTTTTTTCAACTTTATCATTTTTTATCAGGGAGGCTACTTTTCCTTTGCAACAAAAATGACAAGAAATTATGTTATATATGAGAAATTATATTTTAAAGATAAAACTTACCACTATTAATTGTTAACTTTATATTTATCTCAATGGCAAAGGCTTTATTTAAAAATGATATATTCTATGTATCATTTTTTATGAATTCAGCTTAATAACATTAAGACTATTACCCTTTACTTCTCTAAATTTTGGGGTATATTTTGTTTTTGTTTTCCTGCTTTACATATTTCACAATACATGTACTTATTGGATCACAATTTCTTTTATTTAAATAATCAATAGTTAGAATGACAAGAATAATATCTTTTGAATAAAATTTTTAAAAGCTGTTTTGTAAATTAATAGTAACTTGATAATCTGTAAATATATTTGATTTTTTATTATTTTAAATGACAAAAAGATTTATATAGGATACAAAAAGAAAATTAAATAATAAGTTATAAATAGATGATTTAATTCTAGCAGTGTATTTAATGACAAAACATACTGCACGCTCCTTCAAAGTAGCTGCTAATATCCAAAGTATTATTGCTATATTATATATATTACATACTTAGTTATGAGAAAAACCAAAAGACTTATTAGCTATCATTAATATGGGAGGTGACCAATACTAGCAAAGTTAAATTATTACCTATTTTCAGTCATTTATATCATGTTTTAACCTAATGACACACAAAATTATTACTATTGCCATGATGATAATATATATATATATATATATATATGTGTGTGTGTGTGTGTGTGTGTGTGTGTGTGTAAAAGATACAATGTTATCTGTGATGATGCTACCAGTTGAGTTTTAATGAAAATATAATCCTACAAATATCAGCATATAAATTTTATAAATATATCTGACATTGTAAAAATTGGAAGCAGTAAACTATTGAGCCTTAGAAGAATTCATGAGAGTAGGGCAAAGGTGATGGCATTTTACTATAACTTGATGAATAATATTTGTTGTAATCACATATATGACTGAGGGTAGTGTGAATTATGTGAAAAAAAATTTAATGTATTAAATCTTGTTATGTTAAGAGATTTTTAATAGATGCTGATTACTTTTATGAGTTGACACAAAGGTGAATACATACATTATTAAAATGTAATTTCAACTTTACAGAAATACACATGGTATCCAAGTTGTTCAAAGACTTGGAAAGAAAACCAACAAATGTATTAAAGGTAATCTACCAAAGATAAAAAGGGTACTATGGTGCATGCCTATAGTGCCATCTACTCAGTAGACTGAGGCATGAGGAATATAAATTTGAGGCTATTTTGGGCATTAAAAAAAGACCTAGGAAAGTAGCTCAGTATAAAATTGCTTGCCCTGAATGTTCGAGGTCTTGGTATCAATCACCAAAACCACAAACAAAAAGAGAGAGAGAGAGAGAGAGAGAGAGAGAGAGAGAGAGAGAGAGAGAGGAGAAACAAATAAATATAATTCAAAGTATAAAATAAAAGACAAAGACTTGGAAAACATAAATATATGTCAATATTTTTGTAAGTCAGAGTATGATAGTCTAAAGTAAATCTATTTGGAGTTTCAAATAGAGATACATTAATAATTGGATAGAGTTAGTTATTGTTCGAAAAAGGAACAACTTGAAATGTTTGAGAAACAGTGAAAGCTACCAAATACACAATGTACTTCTAGCTAATAGCAAAAGTCATCTAAATTTAACCATGTCATAGTGATGCATCAGAACACTGAAGTCAAACAGATCTTAGCAGGTGTCAGAGATGAGAAAGCCCCCTCAAAGAAGTGATGATCTGTCTACCTGGGCATAGCACTGGTAAAGGGATCAGGATGAAAGTTGTGCTGAGACAATATAACTGTCAATCTAGAATACTGCACCTATTGGGAGGATCTCTCAAAATCAGTAAAAAATGAAAAATATTTTTTTCTGAAATAAGCTTCAGGTTTTGGTGGAATAATCCGTTAATAAGAAAAGGTGAAAGCATATAGGACTTTAAAGGGAAAGTTCCTGGAGCCAATATTCTTGAGTATAAATGAATAGGATCTAAGACAGATCACATTTAACACTAGAAAAAAATCCTGGTGAATCATTTCAGTGTAGATTATGCTTCAAGCAACCCTAATATTCCACATACTTCCAATGAAAAAGTTTATTTTTTGTTGATGTTACATGTTCATTACTACTTGGCTAGTGATGGCCCTCACACTGTGAACTAGAGTCACAAAGCAGCCATTATAGAGAACAGTACCTCTCTGACACCACAAGGAAAGAGATCTTTGAGAGTCTGCATTATCATTAAGTGGTCTGGGCTAGGAGTGACATATCATTTTCATTCTCAGCTCACCATCCAGAACCAACTTCATGAACTCACCCAGCCCTCAGGCAGCATGCAGTGCTATTGTGTACCCACAAAGAGAAATAACATGAGCCCTTGGAAAAGTACTAATGACCATTACACATGGGCATGTCATCTGTTTAACAAAAGAGTGACAAAGGACAAAGAAACCTGCTGGCACTTGTATAGGTGTGCTGGTGAATGCTAATAGAATTTTCTCCCAATTGTTTTATAAGTATCCATTTTCATCTGAGAGCAAAGAAAGGGTATGAGGCACAATATGAGAAAGTAAAAGATATGGAACAAAAAATAAATAAAAACTGGATAAGTGAACTGGGGAAATGATAATAATTTTTGATGAGCATAAAGTGTCTACTTGATATGAGTAATCATAGTTTACATGGAGGCCAGTAAGCTGAATTGTGTTTTCTTCTGTCACATTCAACTGCTGCACAGAAGGAAACACTTGCATTTAATAAGGTCTACAGTATTCGAAGAGACTGAGTCTAAGGGGAAAAGAACCGAGAGGTCGATAGCATAATGCATTAGAATAACGGGCCACAGAACATAACCAAAGCAAAGATGGAAGACTTGATTTGCACATGAGAAAGGTAAGAGATTTAAAAAGAAAGATTCTAGGAACCCTAAGAGGGTGTCAAGGAATTTATAGAGTTCAGAGGAGTTGCAATGGAAATGGTGGAAACTATGGTCAAAAAGTGAGACACTTGAAATTGAGGTTGTTAAAGAATATAACTGTAGGAAATAACTTGAAGACAGTGTGTAGGTGCAGCATGAAAAGGTTTTTAGAGGAGATGAGTTCAGAAATCTAGAACAATTTTATTTGAAACATCCTTCACTGATGTGGGCCCAAATCACTCAAGGATAAGATAGAATAGAATAGAATAACAGGGAGTGTGCTACAGGCTTCCAGTACAGAAGAAGATTAGAACACATCAAAAAAGAAGTGATAGCTTTATGAACACAAATGGCTTAAAGATGTGCATTGGAATGACTTTGAAAGTGTCAAAGACTAAATGGGAAGATATGTATACTATCTCTAAGCTATGAGATACAAAAACTGCGGGACAGAAAGCAAACACGAACAATTTTTACATTATTATTATTATTATTATTATTATTATTATTATTATTATTATACAGGGGATTGATCCCAGGGTGCTCTACAACTGAGGTATATCCCTAGCCCATTTTTACTTTTTATTTAGAGACAGGTTCTTGCTAAGTTTCCCAGTTCAGTCTTGAACTTGTGGTCCTCCTGACTCCAGCTCCAGAGTCTGTGGGATTACAGGCATGTGCCATGGTGCATGACAACACAGCCCATTTTAATGATCTCAGGGGATATCCAGCTTTGAAATGCATCCATAAAGTAACATCATCTTGTAGAGAAGGAGATGAATAAATACAGTAAATTGTACATGGTGGGAAGTGTCAGAGGCTGCTGTGAAAGGAATGTAGAAGTGGAAAATGAGTGGGTATAGAGTTGGAATAGGAATACGTGAAGTTGGATGCATGAATAATATACGAGGTTATGGAATTTGGGTGTTAACTACAAAGGGTATAACTAGATTAATTCTGATGGTTGTGTTACATAATAACAAGGTAAGGGAAAAGGATAAGGGCACATTTAGAACCAAAACCCCTTTCAAAGGAGACATGGAAGCCTGACGATTCCTTGGTGTTATTCCTGGAACACTGGGATTCCTCTAGATTCATTTAAATACTTATAAGGAGAATTTGTACAGATATCACTATTCTCAGACAATGAAAGAGACAATGGATATCATTAAAAATATCAAGAAATTCATTTGTAACCTTATCAAGAAAAGGGTAAGATTTTAAAAAATTAAGTATACCCATGTGCCTTCTAGAAGAAAAACATCAATAGTTTATTCTTCTATTACATTGTTACTGTACATTTAAGTCACTTTTATCCTAACAGTATTTTAAAATTCAAACTTAGTGCTTTAATATTCTAAGAAGTCAGCAGAACATAAACCAATCAAAGAAAATGCAATTTTATTCCTTTAAAGTAAATCTCTGCTTCAGGCATTGAACATTCTGTTAGAGTTTATATCAAATAAATAAAAAATCCTAATAATATATCTTCAATTAAGCAGACAAATTCCTAAAGGCACCTAACATAATTTTTCAGAAACTTATTTTCTATGAGAAAAACCAATGTGCTAATTTTCATACTCTAATCATCAGCACATTTAGCTCAAAAATTGATATGATTCATGTATTTTCTGAAATTAAAAAGTAAAGTTAAAAGGTACATCTTTTGAAAAAGGACAGTGACTATCATGAAATACAAATAAAAGTATGAGGTCCATTAAAAGCATAGGCATTTCTCCGATTTCTGCTTCTTACTGATTTTAACCTAGTTGCCTAATTCAGCAAGAAATAACTTGTAGGAATATAACATAAATGAAAACAGGATATGGACAAAATTCTCTCTTAGAACCTCTTGGAATCATATCAGATCCTTCTACAAATAGTCAATCTGGGAAAAAATGCACTTTTCTATATTATTCATACAGAATGTGATATTACTATTTCTTCTAATATCTATGTATCAGTTTAAGAAAAATACATCCCAAAGACTGTTTCTTTGTTGTCTCTCTCTCTCCTCTCTCTCTCTCTCTCTCTCTCTCTCTCTCTCTCTCTCTCTCTCTCTCTCTCTCACACACACACACACACACACACACACACACACACTCACACACACACACACACTACAAACTGTATAGGAAGATTTTAGTGAATGTTTTTGTGTAATAAGAATGAAATAGAATGAGCTCATTAGTGTTCTTTAAATGGGAATAACTGAATCTATTACATTTATTTCACTTTCAAAAAGTTTTTAAAGAACATAAATACTATTTTTAAAAAATTTTATAAAGTTACCCACTGAAAGAACAATAAAGAAAACTATGTTGCATAATAACTCAAGTCTGAGTTCAGAGTGTTTTCAAGTTACATGTGAGACTCTTGAAGAAAGTGAATCACAACATTTAGAATCAAAGTTATAATCTTATCCAAACATGTAAATGTAAAAGACATATAAAAATATAATGGTTGCTTTAAAAGTATTTTGACCATATCAGCCATAGGCCACTGAAAAAAATCTGCAGTCCATGCCATTTTTTTGTTCATTGATTAACAAGAGAAAGTAATTCAACATGGTTGATTGTTTTCTTGCTAAAGCTGAGAACACTTCCATTTCAAGTGAACAAGATAGGATAATTTAATGTGTCCAAATTTATTATGAAATGTGTTTCTTATCCATCTAAGAGAATTTAAGTTTTTCTTGAGCTTTATCTTTCCTTTCTTCCTATCCTCTCCTGAGATAAAATCCCAACCTGATGAATCTGTTGTTTCATAACCTATTATTTATAAAATTGAAAAAATAATGCATAATAATGTTTTATTCTAATAAATAAACATTGAAAAAATAAGATCAAGTACATGTGAAATCAGGTTGACAAACCCCAAATTGTTCTATTACTACACAACATCAATTTACCCTGTCAAAGTTTATAGCTTAGCCCTTTTAAGTATCTTCACAAAGTTATGTAAACATCACCATGATCTAATTTGAAAACATTTTTTGTCATCACTTAAAGAAGCTCCAATCTCTTAGCAGGTACTCCTGGCAATCACTAGTCTATTTTTTTCTATGGATCTTTCTATTCTGTTGGTTTTCTTTCACTTAACATTTATATTCATGGTTCATTCGTGTAGCATATTTCAGTACTTTTGTTTTTTATTATGACTGACTAATATTCCATCACATGGTTATGGCTTACATTATGTATCCATTCAAAACATGATATATATTTAGGTTGTTTCCCCAAATCTCCTTTATGTAGTGACAAAAATGTTCAGATATTAGATCATGGTGAGGGTTATGTAATTTTGTGAAGATGCTAAAAATGACTAAGGAGATTATGGTGCACATGTAGGAGCATGGTAAATATTGATCACTATCCCCTTTTTCCCTATGAGAAAAATAATGTAAAGCAGGAAGAGAGGCAACTACAACAGTAGTTAGTCACTTAAAAGAAAAAAAGATATGAAGTAACACAGGGAACAATTAGTTCAATAGTTATTCCAGGAAAGTGCCATTTCTACCTACAGTCATCCCTCCAATTTATTATATAATGGTGTTATCATAAGTATCATCAATGCAGAGTTCTCCTTACATTTATGGAGCTATAAAGTGTGGTTTTACATTTCCCTGGTTTCAAACAAACTTTGGTGAGAAAATGGCTAGATAGTTCTAAGAAATGTTTTTTTTTTTTATTAGCTTACATGACAAAGTTTATTTAAATTCATAGTATATCATGTGTCCTCTTAAAACAAATGCCAGAGGTGTGTGGAGTCTGTAGATGAGAGAAGTAGGTTCCACTGGGGCTCAGCAAGCTCAGGCATTGGCTACAAAGACTCCCTGTATCAACTGTGGTCCATGCTGGAACAGCAGACACCTGGACCCTTTAGCCGGGTTCCACAGTACAGCACTAGCTTAAGTTTTGGTTTAAAAAAAAATACTTAAGCTAACTCCCAGATGCTTTTGAGAAGGCAAATACCAATGAGCTTCTACAGGCCCCGTAGGGGACATGGTAGCAGCCTTGATTCTCATTCCCTTTTGTTTTTTGTGCAGTTCGCTTGGCTTTGCAACATCTATACAAACCACCTTCTCCTATTTTGCACCATCTCAATGCCCACTTCATGCTAGATCCAAACTTAAGCCAAACTCTTCTCACATCAACAAAAACTCTGTGGGAAAAAAAATCTTCCGTTCTCAGTACTAAGAATCCAAACACAGAGCACAACAACTGTCCACTACTCTCGGGAGAAGCCGGCGAAGGTTTCCAGAACAGCCAAGGCTCTGTGTCCTTCTCACTCCCACAGGACTTAGGGTGCCCATACCTGCACTTTCCCTAGACAATGCCCATGAGTTCAGAAAGCCCAGAATCCTCTGCTGTATCATGTGCATGATTTAAAAGCAGTGTTATTAAATTACCTTCTAATTAATTGGTTCTCAGTGTTACCGGGCCAAATCGCTAGAGGCTCAGTCCCTTGATTGTATGATTTGCTTATTACCCAGACTGACTCTAACAAATGACAAAATCATAGAATTTGGAGGGAAATGGATGGCATTAGAGCAGATTATGCTAAGTGAAGCTAGTCAATCTTTAAAAAACAAATACCAAATGACTCCTTTGATATAAGGGGAGTAAACAAGGACAGGGTAGGGACGAAGAGCTTGAGAAGAAGATTTACATTAAATAGGGATGAGAGGTGGGAGGGAAAGGGAGTGAGAAGGGAAATTGCATGGAAATGGAAGGCGATCCTCAGGGTTATACAAAATGTCATATAAGAGGAAAGGAGGGGCAAGACAAGATAATACAAATGGAAGAAATGATTTACAGTAGAAGGGGTAGAGATAAGAAATGTTATGAAGAAAATATTTTGATATAAAATTTCAAAATTGAAATCTTATTTATTAGGAATTAGATAAAGAGCAATTTATATAAATTAAATCCAAAAAACTCCTAAGGATAAAAATAATCCTTTTTATCTTTAGTTGTAGAACAAGCAGCAAAGTGATTATTCAATGAAGTTTCTTCCAAAATGAAAACAAAGTGTTTTAAATAATAAACATCATCTGCTATTAATCAATATTATATTTAAATTCTGGAAAAATATGATACTGATACTTTGCTCTTATCATTACCAATTATCTTTAAAAAGCTTTTTGTGGTGGATTGAGGAATGTTCCATCCTCCCACCACTCCAGAAAGACATCCATGTTCTGATCTAAGGAACCTGTAGGCTGATATCTTATGTAGATAAAGGAAATTCACTGATGTGATTAACTTTAAGGACTTTGTGATGGATACATTTTCCTGGACAATACAGGTAGACTTGATGTGATAATACAAATCTGTAGAAACAGAAGATTTCTCCCAGCTAACATCAGAGAGATGTGAGAATCATGAGAACCAGAGAGAGAGCACTGACAAGGACTCTGCTCCCTACTGCTGGCTTCAAAGCTGTTAGAAGGCAAGTAAATGGATTTTCTCCATAGCCTCCATGTAAGAATGCAGGCCCAAAGACACTTTGATTTCAATTCAGTGTGACTGAGTATTTCTGAGCTACAGAAACATAACAATAAATTTGCAATCCTCTAAGCCACCGAATTTGTGGTAATTTGTTACAGCACCAATAGAAAACTAATGCAAATAAACCTTTCAACTTAGCATGCCTTAGCATGTAATCCCATATTATCTAGTACCAATATACTGACTTTCAGCTGCATAGTACTTTTTCCCTCAATTGCCCTGCTTTAATTCACTTATTCATCAAATATCTTCTGAATTGGAAAGGTCTCAGATCAAGATCTATGATATAATTTTTCACTTCATACAGTGCCCACAAAATATCCCAATCACATATTGTGTTTTTGGTTATAAGATGAAGAATGAAAACTAAGGTAATATTAGATAATGTCATTTTTTTTAAAATAGCTACTATTTACAGGATGTCTGCTATGTTCCAGTACTTTGCATGTATAATTGCCCATTCTCATAGTCAGTTGTAAAGATGTATTACTCTTTGATGCATGGAAACTGTGACTTTAATAGAGACAATTTCCCCTTATAAGAGAGAGCCAGATTCAGGATGTGAATCACCAACTCACTGAAGAGCAAACCTCTGTGTTTTATAATATTTTCCGTTAATGAGATGATCTCTAACCCAAATAGCAACCTAACTGTAGAATTTCTAATGCCATAAAATAAAATATCAGGAGAATCAGTACCACTTCTGCCCCTTTCCAAAGTTATTACATACCATCCCAGTATCTCAGGCCCCAAAGAGAAAACAGAGTCTAACTCTCCAAAAATTATAAGGCAAATAATAATACATGCTAATTAAAGAAAAGGTATAAAACAGTTTATATGGAATATACAGGCATTTTTTAAAGAATATGTACTTGCCAATATCTATAAAATATAAGTATGTTTCATTAGTTATAAATTTGAGCTTTGAAAATATATCATTACTATTTCACATTGAGTGTTAGGGTGGGAAAATTAGTTTTCTCAGTACACATCAAATCATAAAATTAACAGACTCATTTTCTCTTTCAAGGCCAACTGTGCCTCTAATGTGAATTTAAGTATTTGGAAATTGTTTTCTTAATTATGTTAACCAGCTTCTTGTTAATTTCATCCATATAATATTTTAGCTAGTTTACTCTTAATAACTGGTTCACACTTTTTAGAAAAGAACTCTCAGCATTATTATAATTGTTAAGTGTTTAAAATACAAATTGCGATATTCTACTGTATGTTTAAAGTAGGTGGTGTTTCCATTTCAAGTGATCAAATAGTTCATTTGTTCTTTTGATTTCTCATTTATGAAAAATATTTTTGTTCTTACTTTTGTAGGAGACCAGGGAGCAAAGATGTTTGAATCTTCCCTTCATGAAGTCTATCTTCCACAGTGGGAAACAGACATAATTAAATATTTATAGAGGAAACAGATTGTGCTTTTCAAGAGTCAGAAAAAACTTTTCAGGTAGATAGGACTATAATGTTGATGACTATAAAAAGAGTGGAATTATACAGAAGACAACGAGATTGAGAAGGAGAGTATTCTTCACAGAGGGGAAGAACAGTCCAGGATAGGGGGCAAAGAGAATGTGGCGTAACTAGAGGAAATGTTAATATTGTTAATAGCAAAATTCTGTAAACTTAAAAATTGCCAGGAGTTGGAATTTGTTTTAGTGCAAATTCAAAGCTGGTAGTGTCCATGCACAATACTGGAGATCATAGTGTGACAGGTATATAAGGCCATACATTTCCTGAGACAAAGGAGACACTATGAAACTTGTTATGGTTTACATCTGGAATGTCTCCCAAATGCTTATGTGTTGAAGGCTTGTTTCCCAGTGCAACAATATTCAGAGGTGAGGCTTCTGGAAGGTCATTGGATCATGGGTGCTCTAACCTCATATTAATCCACTGTGCATATTAATCCTCTGAATGATTTATAATTTGATGGCATTATTGGGAGGTGGTAGAAATTGAATAATATGGATCTTATTTGGAAGAAGCAGGTCACTGGGGACATGCTCTGGTAGGGTGTTTCTTGTCCCAGATTATTCTTGTACTGAAACCTCTGAGCCATGAGTCAAAATAATCCTTTCTTCCTTTAAGTTGATTTCTCAGGTGTTTTACTACAGTGACAGAAAAGTAACTAATACAAAACTTGAGAGGTGGGTTCATATTTTGTCAACAATAATTGCCAGTTTTTCCTCAGAAAAGTTTTGGGTATGGCCAAATTTGGAATTTCAGGGCATCATTAATAAAAAAAAGAAGTCGTGGCAAGCAATAGAGGTCTTAAAAAATTGACTCTGAAATGAGTATCTTAAATTTCTAAGCAGTCACTTAAATATGGAAACAATTTTTTTCTTAAGATCTTTAAAGTCTTCTTTATGAACCAAAATTCTCCAGAAATCCCCCCCAAAAATGACAAATGCATTCTGGCTCTATAAATTTTATAAAAATTTCTTAGGTGTTTCAGTCAGTTTTTTTTCACTGCTATGATCAAAAGATCTGTCAAAAACATCATAGAGGAGGAAAAGTTTATTTTGGGACTTATGGCTTCAGTCCATAGAGAGCCAGCTACATTTCTTGGGTTTGAGGGGAGGCTGAACATCATGGCGGAAGGGTGTGGTCGAGGGAAGCAGCTCAAGATATCACACTAGGAAGCAGAGAAAAAGAGACTCCACTCACCAGATACAAAATATATACCCTCAAAACAGGCCCCCAATGACCTACTTCCTCCAGCCACATCCTACCCGCCTTCAGTTACCCCTCAGTTAATCCCTGTCAGGGATTTAATTTACCCATTGAATTAAATCATAAACTAATTATTTCATTTCTTGATCTTCTTGCATTGTCTCACACATGGGCTTTTGGGGGATACCACATATCCAAACCATATTTTAGGTACATGCTTTTGTTTTAAGAGCAAGTTGTATAGTAAGTATATATTTATGTTTTACAAATAAATCATTAGCCACAGAATTTAAAAATGGCCTACTCACTTATCTCTCTTGTTGACTCGAGTCTAGATTTTTATAATGTCTAACCAAATTTAATAGATTCAAAACCAATCTATTAGTGATATAGGAATTTAACTAGTGATAAGTTGAAGATGCAATTTACCACGCATTCCAGGCTATCTCAACATAACTTCTTCTATCCTCCTTTTTCTTTCAGCCTCTATCTGAAATAGAATGCTGTTTTTCTATTAAAAAAAAGACATTTCATCATTGAGGTAAAATTAAAAGGGAAAGAATTTGAAACTTATTTTAAAAAGTTATCCTTGATATAATGTTTGTAGGAATATTAATAAATATTTTCATACATGCTGTAGTATGTATAAATTCAAGAGTGTGACTTTTTGAAAACTATCCATTTCTTATGTCAAGTGCTATTAGTAATGATATTTGTAAGAACATACAGTACATATGAACTCTTTTTTAACACTAACAAGTGTTTAGAAACACTTAGAAAAATTCTTTTTAGAGTACAAAATGGAGATTCTTTTATTAGATATATAACTTATTTCAGTTTCTGAAAAGTGAATTGGTAACATTATAAGCTTAAATCATTTAATACTCTTTGACCATGTAATTTTGCTTCCAGAATTCTATCTTGTGAATATAATTATATAAAAACATAGATGTCTTTTTCTTTTTTTTCTAATCTCTTAGAAGAAAATCATTTATTTTTAAAACCAAAGGAAACAAACAAATGTTTTATCTATCTATCTATCTATCAATTTATTTGTTTATTATAGAACCTGGTAGTATTCTCATTACATTCACAGAGAAAAAGAAAAAGAAGGAATCTGAGGCAATGTGAACCTCTACTAGTGGTATATATTGGATTTTTTTTTAAAAAGTTAAAATTAAAAATAATAAGACCTATAAAATACTTCAGCTATTCAAATAGAGAATATAACAAATCAATGCAACTTTAAACAAACCCATTACCTACATAGAGCATTCAATACAGCAGCTTCCTTTAATTCTGTCTAAAAATTACAGGAATTTTGCTGTAAATTCTGATTTTAATTATACTCATCCAATATGGACTACTAAATGCCAATGTAACACACTTCATTGAAACAGTGGTGTTTTTCTGTCTTTTCTTCTCCTCCCCACCCCTTCCCCTCCCCTCCTTCCTTTCTTCTCCTCTCCTCTCCTCTCAAAACAAAACTAAAAACACCAAACACCTAAAAGGAGAGCAGAGAAATAAACCCATTATTGAGGAGTGCAGAAAATTCCATAGACGTGAAAATGGCTACTGACAACACTGATGAGATTACGAGGACATTAAAATTAACAAGAAGTTATGCAGAAATACTTTATTACTAAAATGTAAGATCTGGAGTGAGGCACTGAAGATACAGAAAAAAATGTATGAGGCCTTCTGCATTGTCATTGGCTCTACAATCTAAAGCACTCTATGGAGAATCATTTTACTATAGAGACTTTAGATTCAGTAAAAACTAAGTGTATGTAGTTATTGTTTCCCCTGTATTTAAATCATTAAGAATGGCATTATTGTATCACATGGTGAGTTATTTTTTTGTAGGAACTGTTACCTTCCCTCTTCAACACTGGAGTGCAAACAAGCAATTGGCAAGTACTGTTTTGGATTTTTTTTTTTGTGTGTGTGTGTTGTTGTTTTGTTTTTTGTTTTGTTTTTTATCACTAAAATGGAATAATGTGAGTATATTTATATTTGTGATGTGGTGGTACAATTTCTGCTTTTTAAGATATTTTGACTACATTTCCTCTTAGCTTCCAACTTTTCCCAAATACCTATTTTACCCCTGGTGAGATTCCTTGGGCTGACTCCCAGGGCTTTGCCTCTTTAAACCCTGCTTGCTCCAATATTATCACTTTTCCTCACTGCCTGCTCTTATAGTAATCCTAAAGTCTATTTGTGTTGCTTATAAGAATAAGTAATGAATCTTATTAGAATAAGAGATTGTATTTAGGATTTGAACCCTAAAATGTCTTAAGTGAATGACTGAGATGAATAGAAGTGAGGCGAAGAAAAGATACAAGTGATAATGAATCTTGTATAACAAACAAGAAATAGCATGGGCAATTTTTATCATTTTCTCATCAGCTCTAATTCAAATTAATAAAGGATGACACCCTAATGTCTGAGATACTTTTAGTTAAATTGGTCTCAAAAGTGGGTGAGAGTTAGAAGAAGGTGCCACCTAGATACACTGCCTCCTCAGGCATTGTTCCAAGTATTCTAAAATGTTCTTCTTTGTCAGGCACTGTCATCATGTCAAGTGGACAGTGAAAAAGAAGAATCTATGCTGGTTTCAGAAGGCTCTTTGGATTGAGATTACATAAAATTGTCACCATCTTCTAGTGTTTTGAGTAAGGAATTGATCAATATTTGCTTTTGTCAATTTTGCTTTTATGTTCTGCTTCCTCCCTAAAGATGAAAAAGTCTGAAAGAGATATGTTGACTATAGAAGGATATTGAGTTTATTCTTTGGATAGATAATCAAGGAATTGAGGGACAAAGGTTAGAAACAGGAGGAAGTCATAATAAATGTCCATAAATAAAATCTCCAAATGCCCAGCATGAGTTATATGGGTTTCCTTGATGCTGAGGAAAAAAACAGTAATAACGGGTGTCAGGAGGCAGGTGGAACAGGGAAGATTTCACCTGAGTGATTAAGAGAAATTTAAGGGACATATATCTCTCATTGTCCAATAACATAAAGTTTAGAATGTGCATCAAAAAGTGTTGAAAATGAACATGTAAATGGATGAATGGATCAATTAACCATCTGTTCTGCAGATTATAAAAACTGATTAAAAATGGAGGCATTTTAGAAAAATATGGATACATACTTTTCTCATTATACAAATGACAAAAATCAAGTTCATTTTATTTAATTTTGAAGTGTTTAGCATGTTTTAAAAATAACAAAATTACCTTTGATTATTATGGATCATCCAGAAAGGAATAACAGGAATTAGAGTATTGAAGGAACAATGGATATCAAAGTATTGACTAGAAGTTATGACAAATAATATATAGATGTAATGTTTCTTTAAAATCACAAGACTTTAATATGGAAAAAATAAATATGAAAGAACAAAATATAAAGTTATGAATACCTGTAAAATTCTATAGCAAAATGTGACCTGTACAGAGGTGATATTTTAAACATATCAGGTTTAAGAGTCCCATGGATAGTGAAATGCCAGCTTTATGAAAAGGAATATAACTGAGAAGCAGGAATTGTAATCAGAAACACAAACACATTTGCTTAGCAATAAGCACAATAGGTGTATTACAACAATTAATTTGTAAACATTGGAAATAATTACATTTAATTTCATGAGTGTGATTGCATTACAAATATTGTCAAAATTTTAAAAGAAACATTTGTAATGTACACCAGTTAAATATAAATTTGTTCTCTTTAAATGAAAAAAATCTTTATCTCAAAAAATAATTGTTAAAAATTTGAATGTATTTATTGCTGCATTATTTTAAGTATCAAAATTAAGAAGTTACCCAAATTTCTATCACTCAGAAAATATTTTGATTTGAACTATTTTGTCTCATTTGAGTAGTCTACATATAAAGTCTATATATAAAGATACACATAGAGTATTCCACTGAGACAAAATAGTAAATATATATGTTTGTGTGTGTGTGTGTGTGTGTGTGTGTGTGTGTATGGTATTGAAGACTAATGTGGCACAAAGTATTCTTTGAAACAAAATTTTCAGAAAATATTGTTCTGAAGTATATAGATCTGACTACAAGTAGATTTTTTTAATAGTAATCAACACTGAAGAATAATGATCAAAATTATAATATCAGATATGAATAGATAATGAAGTTAAATTATTTTCCTTTCATTCATTTTTCTCATGTGCTCATCTGATTTTACTATTGGTTCCAGAAGTGATCACAAAGAGATATTTAGGTAAGGTAGATGTACAGATTAAGTGGAAAGATATGGTAAGGTAAATGGATAAGTAATGTACACAAATTCACATCTTTCAATTTGGCTTTTCTCTGTGATACATGTAAACAAACATACATAACAAATTAAAATTTGTTAATACTTAGAATTTAATCCTAGGCTGCTTTAAACATGGGTTTATTCTCCCATGTTTAAAAAAATTCTAAAGACCAATTATCAATTTGTCTCTGTTTCCCTACTGGATTATTTTCCATTTATTTAACAAAGAGTGGATTTATAACCAAACCACTTTTAAGACTTACTTAATTCAATTGAAAGTATTTCTGAAAGGAAGTAATATTAACAGAAAGTATTATTGCCATGATCGAAATTTTTTTGAGAAATTGAAGGATTTAGCCAGACAATGAGGACATTAATTATTTAAAAAGTAATTTAGCACATGAAGAACACAGAGTTGGCTCTCTACCACTAAAGAATAAATAAAGAATCCCTGTAGGTGCCTAGGAGTTACAAAACAATGACTTTTTTTTTACCTTTCTAAACACTTGCTAAATTTGATCACAAAGTAAAAGTTGGAGAAAGGTCTATTTAGAGTATCGCTTCCTGTTCATAACCTCAATTATGTAATATGTATAAAACCCACTCATTATTTTTTCAAAAAAAGAATACTAGAGGGCGTTTATCACCATGATACATATGTTTAAGTGGTAATCGCTCTCTCTGTCTCCATGCCCCCACCATCTCCCTTTCCTTCTCTCAGAATAAATAAGGTGTACCAATGCTTACAGATAAGAGATAACAAGCAACCATCTAAAAGAGATTTAATAAATTGCAATGAACAAATGAAATTTTAAATGATATCTATGGCTTCAATTTGAAGAGTTTGAATAGAACTGATGATAATTTTTTTCCTGAAACCTGAAACATAATCTTAATATGGAAATTCCTCCAATTTCCATAAAATGATACTAAGCAATTCAGTTCAAGCACCAGGGATTCCCCTACAAAGAAATAGGGCATGATTTTTGCATAGTGCAGATTTGCCTGACCCTGAAAATCAGATTTTTCTGGCATATCAAAATTTTGGATTATTGTAAGTACAATAACATTCCAAATCAAATTAAAGCATTGGCCACTATTTAAATACAAAATGTTCTTAAGAAAAAAGCATAAATTTTCTAAGATTCCCTGCTCTTTTCCCAGTCTCTTACAAGGGTACAGCTATCAGGGGCACAAATATTTAAATTACTTTGAATCTCTGGGTAAGGCCTCAGAGAAAGTCAAAAACAAGGGCTGCTATTTATTCAGATATATGTTTTTCTTTTTAAAATGATTATAGAATGCACAGTGTTTGTTGACTACTTGATTGACAAGTAATGGCTTAGTGGAATACAAATAGAAACTTATGTGGACATTCCTTGAAAGATAGTTGATATTTACCTTTGATCCATTCTTACTCTTTCTTTTTTGCATCATAGTACTTGGAACATAGTTTGGTTTGAATGTGCTCCCCTAAAGTTCATGTACTGGAAACATTGTCCCCAAAGCAACAGAATTAGGAAACATTGCCTATAAGAGATGAATAGGTCATGGGGGCAGAGCCCTTAAGAATGGATTAAAGTCATTATTGTAGTCATGGGTTCATTACCACAAGAGTGGGGTTGTTATAAAAGCAAGCTCTGGGCTGAAGGTATAGCTACATGGTAGAGCACATGTTTAGCAAGCATAATGACCTGGGTTCAATTATAAACAAACAAATAAATGATAAATTAAAATAAATTTAAAATCATTTCTGGACCCCATCATGATTTTTTTCACTCTCCTCTAGTCTTTGAATTCTGTCTCATCCTATGCAGTGCTGCAAGAGGCAGAGCAAAATCCTTCAGCAGGCGCCAAATGGTTCTTCCCACCATCTAGAACCTGGAGCCAAAGAAATTTATTTCTCTCTCTTTCTCTCTTTGTGTGTGTGTATCTGTTATTTCTCTATCCCATTTGGTGATCTTTTGATTTGCAAAATATCTGATTCTAGTAGTCACTGGTGTGAAAAAAAAAGTTTAAATTTTCCTTCTCTTATTCATTAACTGTGTACTTGTTCTTTCTTAATCTGTGGGAAGCAAAATTCTACCTCTGTCTTTTTAAGAATTTTTGACTGGGCCAGTTATTTAAATCAACAGAACATGTCAATAGGAGAGAAGCATGAGAATTTATTTAATGATTTTTTTTATCACAGGTGCCTTCATAAGAAAAGAAAGATCCAAAGACCCAAAGTTCGACAGTAATAAACTTAATTGGACAATGAATAATAAATTCTGAAAAAGTAACTAAATTAGGCAGGGAGGCTAAAAGAAGAAAAGAGGTTTTTTTTTTTTTTTTTAAATAGGATCCCTACACAACTTGGTTTATCTCAGCTTCCCATCTTTGACAGGAATGTTACTTTTCTTCTAGTACAGGAAGAGCATTTTTATATGGAAATTTTTTCTCCACTTTTTAAGAATCAGAATAAAAGAGTGATCTTGAACCTGCTGTTTCTCAAGTATCATTAGCTGAATATAGTCCAAATTCAAGAGCAGCACATTTTGGGTGGCATATTCTTAATTTAAAAGACAGGAAACTACTCTTTATAAAAGGTTGTAAATCAACAAAAGGGTGTTTGGTGATTGTTTAAAGCAAACAAATTATTTTATACTCTACTTAATTTTGCAATTTAAAGGTTAGTACTTCATAAACTTCCTCATATAACTTTGGATTCTTTATATGAGTTGGCAGAGTTTTGATAGGCCCATTTTGGATTTTAGCATTGAAAAATTACTTTGAAAAAAATGTCATAGGATATAAAAGAGATAGGCAGAAATTGAATAGAGGAAATTGATGAAGCTAAAAGCTGTTTCTTTGAAAGCTGAATAAAACTAATAGGCCTCTAAGTAAAAGAAAAAGGAAAGAAAAAAGGAGAAAAAATTGTAATATCAGAAAAAAAGGGGACTACTTTACTATAGGACCTGTAGATCTTAAATTATAATGGAATACTGTGAACTAATCTATGCCCACAAATTTCATAACCTAGAGGAAGTGGACCAATTCCTTAGGAAACATAATCTGCCAGAACTCACACAAGAAAGAAAAATAAACAATATGAATATGTTTATAACTATTAAAGAGAGTAAATCATTAATTAATAATGTTCCAAATCAGAAAGCAAGAGACCTAGAAAAGTTCACTGGTGAATTCCATCAAAATTTTGACAAAGAAGTTCCTCAATTCTCTGCAAATGCCTTCAGAAGACAGAAGCTGAGAAAATAATTTCTTATTCATTTTATGAGCCCAGCATGACCCTAAAGCAGGACCAGACAAAGGCATTACAAGAAAAGAAAACTATAGAGGAATAGATCTTAAGAACATAGATGTAAAAATTCTCACCAAAATACTGAGGAAAAAATTTAGAGCATTATTATAGAAGATTTTAAAAACATATATGAATATAAAAACATGAATTCATCTGTAATACAAGCATGTGTTGAAAACATTAACAATGCTAATATTATTATTTTCTTTTAACTATATATTTGGGACTTGTATTTGTGCTCTACTATCATTTTTACTTAACATTACCTTGTGGGAAATATGACACAATTTGATAACTTTTAAACCTTAATATTTTTAAGTAGCCAAAAACTTACATTTAAATATAAGAATAAAAATGTATTTAATTAGTTTTCTATGGGTATATTGGTATTTGGAATATAGAAATTCCCAATTCCTACTTATGAAAATAACAATAAAATAAACATTTATAGGAACTTTTGTGTAAATGTACTATTCATTCTTTGAAATAAAACAGAATTAAATTATCTTTTCAAGAAAGGAGAAACATAAAGTGTTACATGTATTTAGTCACATTTCATCTAGAAAAAGTTATGGAGGTAATATTTAATTAAAGTATAGAAACATTAATAAGAATAATCAATTTACTAAGTTGCCAATTTCAAGTATCCGATAAGTTTAATGATAATTAAATTATTATTATATAAGATTTGTCATTAATATTGAGATAAACAGGAAGAACTAATACGTTATAGGAAATAAACATATGGATTTTTTAATTTAAGGAAGGTGTCCTAGATTATATACACAGGATCAAGTCAGTTTAGATAACTGTGTAAATAATAGATGCATCATGGAATATTACATATTCAGGTATAATTTGATCTTGTGATATGTGATGAGCAATGAATTTTGTAAGATCCCAATATTGGATTTTAGACTTATTCTTGTGCAATTATACACTGTCATTCTATTGTGTGTGTGTGTATGTGTGTGTGTGTGTGTGTGTGTTTTAGTGGTGGCTTTGTAACTAGTAAATATATATTCCATTGATTTAGTGTATAACAAAAAATACCATTATTGTTATCCAAGCATCCTGTCCATTTTGGCAAATGTTTTAGTTGTGGCATTGAGAATTAGAAAAATTCAATCAGTAACAGAAAAAATGAAGATACAGTGAGTATGAAGTCACTTGGCCTGATACTAACTACAATGGCCTCAGTCAATACCAGCAGGACAATACCTGAAAGACAGTGGATAAAACTGACAAAAATACAATTCACCTAATAACACAGCATGCTGTTATAAGGGTACTAACATTCAAAATTTACTAGGGTGATAAAGTGATACATGAAGTCACATGATGTTTAAAGAAAGGTGGATGATATTGTGTTGGTTGGCTGAAAGCAGAACGTAATGTAGGACAAAAATTCTGTGAGTAATAAACTGTATAAATATTTCCAGTGGGATATACAACTCAAATTTGGATAAAGAATTATGGATACCTATGCATAGATATTTTGAAATGGATTCTGCTTATCATTAATTAATTTATCATTTAGAGAAACATATAAGGGTGACAGTTAAGATCAACCAAAAATATGATGTGATAGATTTTGATTCTTTCTTATTTTTAAATAATAGTGTTAGAATTATCCCACATATTTGTCTCTAGAAAGTATTTACTTTTTCTACCTTAAAAGTCAGTTATTTTATTGGAATCTTTCTGAATAAAGCTTTTGTCTGCTTGAATAATTTACCTGTTTTGCTGTTGATCTCTAATAAGAGAACATAATTTTAAAGCAGCATCTCTGAATCTATGAGTTGACAATCTGAGACTTCTCAAAGGCACCAAGAAAACATGTACATTATTTTCTGCTAGAGTGATGAAATGCCAGACAATTGTGTTTTAACTTAGAAAAAAATGATTGTAGACCTTAACAGTCTTAATGATCTAGCAACAATATATTGCAGAAAATAAATATTAATTGGTATGCATTTGACTATTTCGCTTCAAACTCTTTGCCTGAAATGAAAATGCACACATTCAAAATATAATCATAAAAGTATTTGAGAAAGCATTATTCTCTTTCCAAATGTTTCACACAATTTGTCATACTCAAATCAATGGTTTCATCAAATGAGAAGCTATTATCTATATTATAAAATTTTCTATCAGTTGCTTAGTGTGCATGTTTTATAATTCAGGCTTATTAGGAGACACTGTTCTAATTTTTAAAAACTTACAGTGGTAATTTTACAAAAGTTTAGACAAGACTAGTCACAAATAATTAAACTAGCTTCTGTGTTTGTATGTGCATGTATTCGAAGTGTTTTAAGTATGCATTTGCATATCTATCTGTGTACTTGTTTGTCCAGTAGACTAATTGGGAAAGAAATGGAAGGAAATGCAGCTGTCACAGAGACTTTTGGCTTTTGGACAATTGCACTCATTCTTAGAGGAGCACTATCTTTGAAAGGAGGAAGTGGGACATCAAAAATAAGGAGAACAACAAAAAGAACAAATTGGGGAGAAGAAGAGGAGATTGTTTCCCAGGGAACTTGAGAGAAAGGGAAAAGGAGGTGGATAGTGTCAGTGACACACTTGAGCTGTTCATAATCATCTGCTCATAGAACAACTTTATTAGTAAAGCCAATTTATTGTATAAAGAAATTGCCATTATCTTAAATATTACGTCATTCATAATAACAGGAACCTGTTACAAGGCAATTATAAAATTACTATTAATTAGAAATGTGTTCAAAATTTATGTCAACAATTAAACAATTAAGCACCTTTATGGTACTTTAAATTCTGTTAAATAAGAGAATCATTGGATAAACTGTAGGATTTTTCTTTCTTTCTCTGCCCTGAGATAAATTAGATCTATCAAGAGAAAATTTCCATAGAAGAATGAAAAATAATTCCCTTCATTTAGCTTTGAGGTCAGGGGTGTTAAATTGTGCCAGGGGATAAATAACCATAAACTACATGCAGGAAAAAAACATTCAAACAAGCCGTAACAGGATGTGTTCCTATTCTTTGATTTTTCTCTCCATTAATTATACTATTGTGGTGTTACAATCATTTATCGGTTACAGTAATGAGCCATAGTATAATTATCTCCTCCCTACTGTGTCTAAAAAAATAAAAGAAAAATTAAGCTTAACAGGATAATGTTGTAAATACATCAGTATTTTGGCCACAAAAGAAAGTAGGCAGTGAAAGGCAGGGTTTCTTATTTGTTGAAAGAGGTTAAAGGTAATATTTAAAGATATCCTTGTTAAACAATACAAGAACATGATAGCATTTCTGTTAAATAAATACTAATGCTGCATTTTGAGGAAGAAAGATAGTGAAGTTTCATATTTATGGCTAAAATTCTAAGTCACTGTTGATAAGGCTATAAAATTAATTTCAGCTAAAAGGTTCTGGAAGCAAGGTACCCATTACTTTTGTGTTGGTCATATGTTGAACTGAAAGTAATGCTGAAGCACAAGATATATACTAGAGGAAGAGTATTGATAGTTACCGCAACGATCATAAATATGTTCGTTGATGAGAATTTATGGAAAATAAAGACATTATTTATACCTAATGGCAGGTCCAGAATGGTTTTGCTCAGGAAAACTAAAAATGAGATGATTTATGGAGTTATTTAAGAATTTAGGTAGATTTTTAAGGGACTGTTCCGAAATGAATTGGTTGGCATAAGATGATATAACACAGATGGAGTAATTCTTGTTTCTACTCATGAGACTATCTGCTAGGTACAATTATGACCGATCCACCTACATTTCAACAACTTTGTTTTGCATCTTTGTTAATGAAATGCCTATTTTCTAGGAAAGTTATATTGAACAAAGTAAAGATACATTATGTCTCAATGATATAATAAATTAAAATGAAATGTATCCTTGAATCAGATATAATATTCTGAAATATTAAATCATATACTAAATATAAAGACAAAAGACTTAATTTGTCTTTGAGAGATATTGGTCAATGAGTTAAAGTTAATTATATTGTATCAAATATTTTAAAATAGTTTTATAAAAGAGAGAATTTTGGAAGTTCTCAGCATGAAAGAAATGATAGATATATGTGGTGATGTGTATGCTAAATACTGATTTGAATATTAAACATTGAAAATATATAAACATTGCACTGTAACCCAGAAAAACATACAATCATATGTATCCATTAAAAACAAAATAAAAATAAAGAATTTTTGTGCAGTCAACTTTTTGCATAGTAGGTAAATAAAATGTTCTTATATAATGCTAACATAGAAGCATTTTCCTATGTAAATGGGGATATGTCCACTGCAGTTGATTGAAAAACATAGTTTCCTACCTAGTTTTCTGGTAACTAAAGGAGTAGAGGGAATATGAATTTTTGAGTTAATGTAGATTTAAAACACTAATATGAAAAGCACACAAACTCATGTGAAAAAAAATCAAAAATTTTATTAAGTCAAATGCTAAGAATTTATTGTGTGGCTAATTAACAAGGGAAAACAACTGAGCATAACAATAAACTTTTGATAAACGTCTTTAAAAAAATTAAGTGCTCAACAAACTTATGTTAAGAAAGTTATGTTTTTGTGATTCATTAAAAATTATGGAAATGACTTCAGTATGAGGTTTCATGTTTATCTCAGAATAATATCAGCATTGTGCTGTTGTTAAATCATATTTCCATTAAACCAAGATTTCTTCAATACTTGAGGGAGAACATAGTTTCCTTTTCCCATTGAGTGAAAACCAGAGACCATTCTCAGAATAAAGTTTTTAGTATGTATTATTAAACACATTGCAAAGAAAACAACATCAAAATAATTTTTAAAAATATTTCTAAAAGCTGTGTTATGATAGTATAATTTGTAGCAGTTATTCTTCAAAGATGTCTCCCAATGACTCAAACTTTCCTTTATTCATGTTATTTTTGTAGTCTTCCCTCACGTTAAGTCTGAGACAGTGGGAAATAAGAAGAAGCTTTGCAACATGTGTCTTACAATCATTGAGGAAGAGTTCTTGTCTAGAAAATTCATATACCATAAGACAAAGAGAAATTATTAGTAAGTGCTCTGTATTTCAGTCCAGCTGAGCTGCTAGTCCATAGCCAGCATGAACTATTACTCCTGTCAGTGAGCTTCTGAAGCAAGCAGTAGTATTGATCCTTCAGAAAACTACAGTCCCAGTTGATATCTGACCAGGATTTCATAAAAGAGCACACAAATTCATAAGTCCAGTAATACCAACTGTAGTATATGAGAAGATAAATTGATGTTTTGAACTACTAAGATGTTGAATGGTTACCTAGCTATAAGTAACTGGAACCATGTGTTCATCTATCAGTTCCTTAAGTAGAAAGATCACATAGACCACAATAATGTCAGTGATTTCAAGATAGCGGTAAGCATAAATTATATTTAAGATTTCTATTTCATCTTCACTTTTCTTCAGAAATGCCTGGAATTTTCACTGATGTTAAAAATCACAAACACTGCCATATGGTACTTGGTTTATTGTTCACATACATAATTAAAGAGCTGTTAAATTTAATTAGAACTTAGTGACAATAATGAAGCACCTTTCCTTCCCAAGTTCATTGCATTCTCCTGAATTCTAAACAGTGACTTTGAATTCAAAGTTAAGAAACCATATGCTAAATCATTACTGCATGATATCAGAACTATCAAATTACTCTCCTTTATTACATAAGCATTTCTTTGAGAACAGAGATACAAACTTTAAAACTATAAGTCTTCTGTTCAAAACATAAAACCTAAAAAAATTTATAAGGTACTAAACATCTTGTATAATGAATCTTCCTTCAAAAACTCATAAATATTTAATCAAGTGAGATATTCAAATATTGATTTTAGAAATAGCAGGTAAATATCAATTAGTTGACACATATTTGTCACTAAATGCAAAATGTCTGCATTGTTAGTGTCTACCCTCAACTTCTTTCTATGCCTATTTTCAGATTTTCCTAAAACACATCTCTGTAAAAATTAAATAATATGATCTCTTCATTACTATCTCCCACATGTTTCACCTTTTTCCCCCATATATAATTTAGAAGCAGGATGGCAGGTAGGGCTTATCCTGAGTGTTGACTGTGATCACTGGAGCCAACTTGGAACCATATGTTAAGGATCTGAGGCTTGATCAAGATCAAGGGAAGGGCAGTGCAATGATTCATTCAGGTTTTCCATGTGTTCGAGAGAAGAGTGAGGGCTAGGAGCCTCACAGAATTTCTATTGTTTTAAATTATGAAATTAAATCTACCTCCCCCCAAACCTCATCAATATAAAGCTAACTTAAGACAGCACTGAAAATAGACTATGCCAGCAAACCACTGTGATTCTAGGACTCTTTTCATAGCTTTTTATTCAAAACACCTACAAATTCATAATCTTAGAATGAGAGGCTATTTTAATGTTAATATGTTTTTAAAATTCAGTGATATATCATCCAGTCTACTTAATGGATAACATTTATTAATTTTAACAACCAACTGTAGCTATTTTGGGTAAAATATTCCCACTTTTCCCCTGGCAATGTTGGACATATGGGGATTAAGCAGATGGGAAGTGTTATGTGTATGCCCTTTTTTACTACCTGAAGGCATCCTTCTTTCCCTTGGGATCAAAGGTGGACTTATTTTCCATGCTAACTCTTTGCCCTGAGGCAGAGTCTATCAACTTTGTGACATTTCTGTTGAATTAGAGGAGGGTTTGAAAGAGTGGATGTTCTCTTGAGAGTATAATCAGATTCATTTCAATGAAACAATAGAACCCTGGAAAAACAAAATAAAATGACAATATTTTACAATTTGAGGAAAGATTAGATGCATTTGATATTGCTTCCAAAGTCCTTGAATTTATATGTGAATGACATTAATCCCCTTACTCTCTCACCCTACCATGTCTTTCCAGCTTAAGAGAATTGGACATATAGTGCTTCATATCTTTTGGCCTTTATAGATTTCACCTTTTGATAATACATTAATCCTATTGGGATTCATCATTTTAGATATTTTTATTCATTGACTTCTATGCTCAAGGCAATGGTATTATATCAAGGTTATATGAATGAAAATTATTTCATTTTAATCATACAGTCAAAAGCAAAAGCAAGTTGTTCTCAGTAATGTGACACTTAATTAAAACTTAAAAGCAATTCTGATGTTTACTTGCAAAAGATTTATTTTCAGTGGTATTATTTAATATTTAGCATCATAATCTGCATTTGGTTAGACATTAAATTTATTTTATAAGAACAATGAAATTTACTGCAAATCTAAGAGAAGTAGAGCATTAAAGCATTGACCAATAATTGTATGTTATATATTAATTAATATTTTTATAAGATCTCTCTGATGATGTCAATATAAATCTAATGCATTTTGTTAATATAGAATCATCCTAAATCTATTTTCTTAAAATTTTCCATTTACACTTGTTTTCTTTAACATGGCAAGAACTATTGACACTCTTTCTATAACTTAATAATGTACGTGGATGCTTTTTATAGAAATATTCTAATTTTTCTTTTGTTTCACCTTTTGATTCTACTGAGGGCAAAGAACTACACAAAAATATCAAAGTTTCCTTTAAATGTTTAATTTTATTTTCATAGAGTGATTGGATCAAATCATCCATAATCAAGGGACACTAAACTCATTTTGCTTCAAGTATGGCATTATTGTATTTTTAAACTACTACCAGATTCTCCCTATGACAGTTTGGCATGTAACAAGGCCACTGGTGATTGCTGCTTTTTGGTATTCATGGCCTTGTGTCTCTCCTTGAATAACGTGCTTCTAATAAGCAAAAAGTTAAATGGCATATTCCTATCCCAAAAGATTGAGAATTTTATCTCGACATAGACTATTTTCTTCTTGGCTTATATGAATGTTAAGAAAATAGGCCACCTTAAAGAGGCCTGTTGGGAAAAGTACTTATGGCAGCTTCTGGCCATCAGCCAGCAAGAAACTGAGACCCTCATTCTAATACACTTGCGAAGAACAACTTTGTGAGTTAAATTAGAATTTAAGGCCTCATTTGAAACCCCATATTTAACAGACACCTTGGATGGGGGCTTGTGAGAAATCAAGAAATATGCTAAGCTGAGTCATGTCTGAATTCCTGACACGCAGAGAATATAATATAAATAAATGTGTTAGCCACTACAGTTGTGGGTACAGGTTGAATATCACTTTTCTTAAATGCTTGTGACAAGAAGTGTTTTGGATTTTGGATGTTTTAGAATTCTGGATTATTTACATGTACATGATAAAACATCTTGGGGATGGAACCCAAATCTCAGTTAAAAGTTCATTTGTGTTTCATATATACAATTTTATAGAATATAAAATTGCATAATTGTATAAAATGTTTTTTAACAATTCTGTGCATGAAACAAATTTTTATGGTATGTAATCATTTACTTGTAGTATACCATGGTCCTTGAAAATTTCAGACTTTGGGACATTTCAGACTTCAGAATTTTGCATTAGGGGTGAAGAATTTGTAATTTGACTTCCTCCAACTTTATTTACTTTTGCAATTCCTTTGGCTTTTCAAAAATCTGGAGTATTCCTACAGTCCCACATTGAAGCAGTGGAGCACTGTCAATGTACACACACACCTTTATTCCTTGCTCACACTGACTCCAATTTTGCTTAGGTTATTATTACCTCATAAACTTTCAGAAGATGATTCCTTTTCCAATATGTCAGTGTTCAATCTCATTAGCTTAAAACAAGCATTTTGATTGGCTTTCCTTGGCAGTGATAAGGCAATGAAAAGTGTGCAGCCCAATCCTTGCTAATGAAACTTTAGTTTAAGTTCACTGGAGGGTGTATAGAATTGGTCAACCAATGTAATAAAAAAAAAGATGTGTTGGAATAAATACCTCTGTTTTCACTTATATCTGCAGGTAATACAGTCATCATACAACCAGGAAGAGAGCTATTGTTATTTTAAAAGTGACAGAGAAAGATGAATATTATACTAATAACATGATGATGTTATGCCACTAAAATAATCATCCTAGAATCACCCTTCCTTCATCCTTTTACTTGGCTCAATAAAGTTCTTAGAATTAAGCTAATTTTGTATGGGTCTTTAGTAACCTGAAATTAAATCCACCTTTACTGATATTTATGCTAAAATATATGACTTTTAACTAATATGTAGGTGTGTTTATGTTCATATACTATGATAGATTAAGGTTTCCTTTGCAGAAGTGATCACTTAACACAATGAAACTTACGTAAAGGCACTTATTTTTAGAATGTTTTTAAAAAGCAAATCATACTTGACACTTCATTGATCTCAATTGTACCTCAAGCTCTGAAACTCTAAGAGAATCTCAAGTAGTCAAATCATGAAGGAAGGAACATACTAAGTGCAAATAAGAAACTATCACCTTTTCTTATCTGGATTTCTCATTTGAATTTAAGAACACAAAATGTGGTATGAATTGTTGTTTTATCAATTATGCAGAGGATGGTTTACAACGATTGCACTAGGGCCATTTTAGATGCATAAGAAGTTAATTCATTAGAGAAAAAGAATACCTTAGAACATGAAGATTTCATGGTCTCCTAGAACATAAGTCGTGATAGGATGCTCTGGTTGCTTATCCCATACTTCCTCACTTATATTCCATCACTTCCCTCTATTTATCTCTATTAAAACCTGTAGGAGTTAAAGCTTCTTCATCCCTTGGTACTCAAAGTCAGAATATGTAAGATTCTTTGATTCACCCATGTTTTCCAAAAGTTTCTTTTTGTTTTTTGTTATTTATTTATTTATTTATTTATTTATTTCAGGAAAGAGGAGTCACAGATCTAAGAAACAACAACAGGAGAGAGTTCAGAGAGACAATAAAGGCCCAAGTTAATGTGTTTTACATATTTCTGAAAATTTAAGAGAAACTACCTTTCTGCAGAGAAGAGATCAGTAGTAATACATGTCTCAGAAGGTAGAGAAAGGTGAGAAAAGTAGTTGATTTTGGAGTAATCATTTAAATAGTAATGTGAGTGGAGTCAGAAGGCAGTGTGTTGTTGTTCAGTGTATCACTGAATAACATCAAACACTGACATGCATGCATGTTTGTTTCACAAATCTGTGTACATTGCATTTCATTATTTAATGTATAAAGGAAACTCATAAGATGAAAAGATAGACTGTCTCATAAAAATGGTATTTTCATTGAAGTTTTATTCTGAGGTTGAATTGAATTGTAAACCATGTCTGAACACATTAAATTCAAACCTTAACTAGGTGTGACTTGTATAAACTGAGAAAATTCAGAAATCATTTTTAAGTAGGGATCATAGCATTAATTCAGACAAGTGGGTCATGATGGTGAGATTAAGTTCAGGACTATTGTTGGTTCAGGTGTATTTCACCTATAACTTCATTCTTTGTGGACCAGATGTTAGCTGGGAATATTTTTTCTCATGGTGACATATAGCTTCTACATAGAAAAATTAGACACCTTTTGAGATCATTGTTCTGAATGAATATTATTATCTCTGCTAATATCCTATTGGGCATAAAAAGTCACAGCTCAAAGCTTAACATCAACAGGAAAGGAAAACATCCTGTTGAAGAAAGAGCAGTATTATCTATCCATCTATCTGATGAATAATTTGAACTCTTAGCAATACAATATTGATGTGATTTTTTTTTTGGTATAGGGGATTTGAAGCTAGGGGTGTTATAAACCTTTAGCCCTCTTATTTTTTTTTTAACTTTTTTTTTTTTTTAGATTTTGAGACAGGTTCCTCACCAAGTTGCTTAGGGTCTCCTTAAATGTCTGAGGCCGGCTTTGAACTTGTGATCCTCCTGACTTTGCCTCCTGGGCAGCTGGTATTACAAGTGTGAAACACCTTGTCCAGCACAATTTGTATGTTTTTGATCATTAAGGGTAAACAATAATTTTTAAATCGTCATTTGTGGACTATATTAACAAGTATGTGTGCTCAAGTCTATACAGTATATAAAATATTATTTAGGGTTTTTGCATCTGATATAATGTTTATCAGATAATTCCTCATCAATATGCTATGTAAGTGTTCATTTACATTTTTTCTGGTTTTATAATTATAATTGTTACTGCTGTATAATATATGTTTCAACATTTAATTAACCTGAATATTTTTGGTATATGATATGAAGTAGAAGCCTATTGCAAATTTTAAAAACTTATATTTTATTTATTTGTATTGTTTCTTTTTAGGTATATGTGAGAGTAGAATTCATTTGATATAAATATCCAAGGATGGAATATATCTTATTCCAATTAAGATCCCATTCCTATGGATGGACACCAATGGTGGGACTGACTATGGTGAATGAAAATTACTTTAGATTAATTCCACTGTCTTTCTTTTTCCTATTCCCTCTCCCTTCATTCCTCTTTGTCTAATCTACTGAATATGCATTCTTCCCCTCTTCCCACTTATGTGGGTTATCTTTCACATATCCCAGAAAACATTCACCTTTGTCTTTTGAGGACTGACTTATTTCACTTAGCTTAGTAGTCTTCTGGTCTATCCATTTACTTGCAAATGTCATAGTCATTTTCTTTATAGCTGAGTAATACTCCATTTGTGTATATCCCACATTTTCTTTATCCATACATCTGTTGAAGGGCACCAAATTTGGTTCCATAGCTTAGCTATTGTGAATTGAGTTGCTATAAACATTGATGTGGCTGTGTCACTGTATTATAACCTTTAAATCCTTTGGGTATATACTGAGGAGTGGGGTAACTGAGTAAAATGGTGGTTCCATTCTTGGTTTTTTGAGGAATCTTCATAGTGCTTTCCAGAGTGGTTGCACCAATTTTCAATTCCAATATTGTCAATATTCTAGCTGATGTCATCAATGTGTAAAATTTTATGTATAATTTGATTTCTGTTTTTAACCCAGAAATTATTTCCATTGTAGCCACAGTCCATGTATATACTTAATTTTATAATTTATAATTCATTGTTAGAATTATATTTAAATTATATTTATTGAGGTTCCTTAATATAGCTATTTTGAAATCTTTGTCAGGCAGTTAATTTATCTCTATTTTCTTTAAGGTCAGCTGGTGGCATTTTATTTGTCTTCCTATGGTAATATCATCTTTTCCTGATTGTTCTTAATGTTTCAGGCTATCTTAGTGTTTGCACATTTGAAGTAGTAGGTATTATTACAGTCTTTGCATGTTGGATTTATCTGGGAAAAGTGTTTGATAATAAAATCTAAGGTTTAAAAAAAAGCATAAAAAGTAATGTAAACAGCTCTAGTAAATATAGTTGGGTAAAATGTGATCCATATGTTACTAGTTAATAACCTCTGAATAGTATTTTCCATTGTGAGTGTTTTTATCAGCTTCTCTTTGACTTTCAGAAAATTCCTATTTGATATAGCTGTTAAACCATATCAATTCTTTGTACAAGCATTTTGCAAAACATAAAACTTTTTGATGTTAAAAGAGGAACTCACAATCTATATAAATGGACACACACATGTGTACTTAAGGTATGAATATATGTATGTATTAATGCCGCATGTGTATGTGTATATATACATATGCTATACCTACAATTAGAAATAACATAAAACTACATGTGGTAGCTTTGTCATATAATATTTATGGCTAGTCATTTCTCAAATGCTAAGTTTGTGTGTGTGTGTGTGTGTGTGTGTGTGTCTATATATGAAATCACTTTTCTACCAATTAATAACTTTAAGAAGTAGAATGTATTAAACCAGAAAATAGTAAATTCTGTTTATGAGATGTTTATATACCTATGCTAGTCCTTCTTTTAAGTATTATACATGAGATAGTCAATGTGACTCTTTTGAAATTCCTATGAAGGATGAAGTACTGAAACTGGAGTTTGAGATGAAATTAGATTCTCCACTTCTGCTAGCAGGTGTCTCTGTAAGTTGAAGGCCATTGCAGGCTTCTCCAGATGAGAAAGCCTGTTTCAGTGTTAGCACCCAAGCACATCAGGGATGTCTGCTGGGCTCAGCTTTGAGGGTCACAGCTGGCAAAGCCAGATTCTTCTCTATTACTATCAAGTGACATGTTTCAGCTCTTAATGGTGAACTATAGCACCTCATAGCCAATTTCTTTCTGGGTTCTTGTCTCACAAATTTGAATAATAAAATTCACGGGCAATAATGGAAGAGTGAAAGGAACAGAATTTATTTAAGTAAGAATAACAGAGAAAACTCCTTCAAGCTAAGGGGGGACATCATAGCAGGTCATCACCTAAATGTACTAGTCTCAGAGCTTATGTAATTTCTGGGTAGGGAAATTGATCAAAATCCACGATAAACAGCTATTGATAGAGTACTAAGGCTATTGGTCAAAATCTTTGTGTTCATTTATTGGAAAATGACCAAGTCCATAGGCTCAGCCTGTGACCTTCTAATTGGCTGTGCCCTTTTAGTCCTTGAATTTGAACTTTCCTCTAACCTCCATTTAGGTCTGCCCCAACTCCAATTACTCCCACCATTCTGGGACAAAGGCTTGATTGGAATGTTTGCAATGTTTCTATAAGTTCAATTCATAGAGGAGACTTAAAAAAAACCCTTAATTTGCACCCATTAACTATCCCATTTATTCACTATTATTATGCAACTTAACAAATGAAAATGAACTAAAGACCAGAAGATATAAAGAGGCATACAAGATAGGTGGAGGAAGAGGGCTATGAAAAAGTATGTCTCAGTTAGAAGCCAATACTTTTTAAATATATATATTTTTTGTTATACATGGACACGATATCTTTATTTTGTTTATTCATTTTTACGTGGTGCTGAGGATCAAACCCACTGTCTCACATGTGCCATTAAGCAACAACCCCAGCCCAGAATCCCATACTTTTTATTTCTCTCCTTGATTCCAGCTCTTATTTCACCAAACCTTGACTATTAAGGAGATGGCTTTGAGATCTCAGTCAGTGTGGAAGAGTGTAAGCGGAAGCCTTCTTTTACTTAGTGCTTTATGTGTCCCATTGAAGTTAAGAGGAAGAGATGAATCTGGTCATAAAAGGACATAGGTCCCTGGGTAACTTCCCAGGCAGCAAAGCACAAACAGCAGCTGCAGAATTTTTGTTGTAAAACTTACAAGAGGCTATTTTTTAAATCAGGACCAAGAGAACCTGGAATCTACAGCATCTCCAAGAAGGAAAAAATGCCTGACCAATATTTTGATTGGACTAAACGCCTCAGGGACACTGAGTGCTTCACCCAGGATGGGGCTGGAGGATGAATTTCTTAAATCTACACATTCATATAAAGCTCTAGACGATAGCTATCAGGGAGCATCCTTTCATGGAACACCCCCCTCTTCCTAGTTCTGCTTTCTTTCTATTACTCTAATAAATCCCATTACTTAGCTCTCACCCTTGTGTCCCTGGATTTTATTCTTCAAATTCATGAGATAAAAAATCCACCTGACATCTGTGCTCCAGATTACTCCAGTCTTATTCCCATTTCCATCTCATCTCTTGTTGATGATCTTTTTTTCTTATAATTGTCATCCTCCCATCTTGATTTACCTTTTGTAACAATTTATTTTGTTTTATTTCATCCAGGAGAAGCACAGGAAGGTTAGTCACATCATTTCTCTAGATCAGTGTTGTCAGCTGCCAGCTGAAAATTTAGGAGCCGGCTTTCTATAATAAATGTCTGATATTTGAGAAAATAAACATTTATAATGAATAATTTACAACATATTGCAGATATGCATTTTAACAAATGATTTTAATAACTTTTAAATAAATCATTACATTTAATTTTTCACTTTTTAAAGAAATGTTATGATGAGCCTATATTTCTAGATAACAAAGTGAGGCTTTGCTTTCTTTCATATTTATCACAAAGTTATGCCGCCAGTAGACTCAGACTCAGTGTTGCATTTGAAATATTTATTTACTGGTAAAATGCATTATAGCATTGGTGAGAACAACCTAGAGCAGTAATCACATGGAGTTCTCTGCTTAATATCTTGTCTCATTTTTATTTATCTTTACATCATTTTAAGATCATAGAACCCTTATTATCATTAAGATTGTGTCCTTCGCTGAGAAGAAGAGAGCCCACAAAGTGGGAGGACATCTATACTACACACACAACAGCTAGAATGCTAATTTCCAGGATATATAAAGAACTCAAAAAACTTAACACCAAAAAACAATAACAGCAAAAACCCAATCAGTAAATGGACCAAGGAACTGAACAGATACTTCTCAGAAGAAGATATACAATCAATCAACAAATATATGAAAAAATGTTCAACCTCTCTAGTAACTAGAGAAATAAAAATCAAAACTACTCTAAGATTTCATCTCACTCCAGTTATAATGGCAATTATCAATAATACAAGCCATAATAACATTTGCAAAGGATGTGGGGAAAAGGGTTCACTCATGCATTCCTGGTGGCACTGCAAATTGGTATAACCACTATGGAAAGCAGTATGGAGATTGCTTAGAAAAGTTAGAATGGAACCACCATTTGACCCAGCTATTTCACTCCTGGATCTATACCCGAAGGACTTAAAATCAGCATACTATAGTGACACAGCCACATCAATGTTCATAGCAGCTCAATTCAAAATAGCTAAATTGTGGGACCAACTACATGCCCTTCAATTGATGAATGGATAAAGAAACTGTGGTATATATACCAAAGTTCAGATGTGGATGTTACTCATAATTAAAAGAGAAAAATTATGGCATTTTCAGGTAAATAGATGGAGTTGGAGAATATCACACTAAGTGAAGTAAGCCAATCCCCCCCCAAAAAAAATGCCGAATATTCTTTCTGATAAGTCGATGCTGATTCATAATGGGGGCAGAAGGTGTGGGTAGAATGGAGGAACTTTGATTGGGCCAAGGGGAGGGAGGGCAGGGGAAGGAACATGGGGACAGGAAAGGTGGTGTAATGAGATGAATATTGTTACCCTGGGTAAGTTGTGCTTCCTTTTTGTACAATGAATCAAAATTCATTCTGCTGTCATATGTAACCAAATAGAACAAAATAAATAAATTATAAAAATATTTTAAATAATGATTGTTTCCTGATTAGGTTGTGTATATATATTTTCCACCTTGTTTCCTCCTTGTTAACACTCTATTTGAAGGATATAATTTCATTCACTTGAAATAATAATCCTAACACATTATTTGCAGTTGTAATAATCAATTATTTCCTAAACCTTACATTTCCTTTGTTTTTAAAATCCAATTCCACCATAAGAGTTACCTTATCAACTATTTACTTATTTGTTTATAATCAATTTCCTATTTCTATCTATTTTTCCTTATTTTATCTACCCATATTTGACACAGGGCCTCACCATGTTGCTGAGGCTGGCTTTGAACTTAAGATCCTCTTGCCTCAGCCCCAGAGCAACTGGGATTACAGGTGTGCAACACCATGTCCAGCTATATGCTCTTCTTTTAAGCTCAGACATCACTGCAGCCACATAGAAATCATAGGTTAAGTGAGCAACTGTGGCGATATAACTTTCAAGCTATATTAATATCAGTATTAGATGATTGACTCAAAGATTTTTCCTTTTATTCTAGCAATTCCTTATAAATAAATTATTTATTATATGAATTCTGGATATATGTGGTCCTAGAAACACTTATTGGGGGGATTTTCTGAATTAAATTTGGTTTGACAGTACTATGGTTACTTCCTAAGAGACTGAGGATTTTGTAACACTACAGTTGAAGAATATCATTTCATTTACTTAAAATAACAATCCTAATACATTATTTGGATTTGTAATAATTAATCATTTTCTAAACCTTACTCTGATAGTTTTGTCCTAAAAAGTATAGATGACATTTTCTTGAAAAAAAATTTGGGAACTTGATGTTAAATATAATGGTTCATTTTCTACAAGTCTCAGATTCTTCATTATGTTCACATTTAAATTTATTTAATACAAATTTATGTGATAACCTAATATTTTATAAGTTTTGCAGGACATTGATTTTCATCCAGATAGTCTGAGACATGCAACTGTCCTAGAATCAATCCATACTATTCTAAAATTGTCCAAGATCGAAGGAAATATTATTTTAGATTCTACACCAACAAAAAATTACTATGATTGATTAATGTGGCACAAGTAACTGAGATGCTTTTGTTTGTTTCTTATTTTTTTCACACTTTGTTGAAAAAAGTGGAGGTCAAAACAGAAACACATCAGGTTGAAAATAAAACAAAACAAGACCTAGGTCTTGCTTTAAGAAACTACTTAATCCATTTATTAAATGGATTCCAGTCATGATGAAATATGATAACTGTTTTAAAAGTACAGTATTACAATTATGTGGTTCAGAATGTGCTGGTTTTAACACCACCTGTTTGTTGTTTTATTTTTGTCTGACATAGAATGTGCTAAGGTTTTATGACAACTAAAGTACATTCTGCCTAGTTTTTGTTGCTGTTAGAATAGAAATATATTTTGTTTGGTTGATTCTTTTTGTTTTGTGAGTACATATTTACTAAATGTCTCATTGCTTTTTAATAAAACTGGATAATCTATTAAACTACTTAAACTAGAAAAGAAGTAAATGTGGTAAAAAAGCAAAAAAGCTAGTTGCTTTACAAGAAGACAAAAATGAGAGAAAGTTAAAAAGATGCCATTATTGGAAAGCATTTAGAGATTTAAATAACATTTTTTAAAAACATCCCAATCCACTTGAGTTTCCTGAGTAGCCAGCTCTTTAAAATAATTGCTAGCTCAATGTTACTGTGACTTCTCTACAATAAAGAAAATATAATAGCTACCTGGTATAAATAAATGTCTCTATGATTATATGAAAAGCGTTGACATTCTTAATACCTAAGCAAACAGATATTTTAACTAGTGCTGACTGATTAATAGGATCAAATGGGTCCACTGGCTGGGTTATGATGGAATAATTTCATATGGTTTACTTAATTTTATATCAGCTTTCCAAAGAACAAAATCTAAATAAAAGCTAAAGTTAGGAAAACAATGTTAAATAATAAGTTTTATATTTACTTCATTTTAAAGAAAAGATCAGTGTAGAGGAAAAGTGGATAATTCCATTTAAAAAGTTATTTTCTAGTGATGTACCAAGATGGCACAAGAGGAAAACTTGGATTCTCCTTCCTTCCCTATGGATACACCAAGTCAAAATCATCTCATCCATCAATAACTTTTCTGAGAAATACAGAAAATACTGAAAAGGCTCCTGCACCCCACTGCTCAATAGGAAAGTAGCAATTTTAAAAGCAGTAACAAAACACTGTCTCTCCAAAATTCTCACCCTCTGCCAACCAAGAATACTGTGCCAAATATTTTTCCTCAGTACTGTTCTTTTCTTTAAAGTGGAATAAATATAATATTTATTATTTGTGTTTTTCTGCATTTGGTTTATATTTTGATTTCGTGCTTTAGAAAAACTGATAGACATCTAAATAAACCATATGAAATTAATCATAACCCAGCCATTTGATTAACTAATATTTTAATAATAAGCACACACACACACACACATACACATACACACACATTATATATACTTCACATAGCACCCTAGTAAAATATACAACTTTTATTTTTTATATGTCATTTAAAGTAAATTTAATTAGCAAAAGTTGATAAAGGAAGTTTTTCAAATTAAAATAAAAGTATTTTAAACATCAGCACTGTATTAAAGGAAACATCAGCTCAGCATTAAAGGAAAATATGACACTTATTGATTACTATATTATATTAACAGTGGTGGGTAAGTCACTTTTAATTCTGAGAGTGAAAAACAGTTCATTCACTATGAAAAAGTGTGGATTTTGTTCAAAAATTCCAAGTTACAATTGTTGTACAATTCAGCAATTCCCCTTGTTGTCGAGATCAAACATTATTAGCATTCTCATGTTTCCTGAAGCATCCATGTTTATTGTTCCACAATAGTCAAAATGTGGAAATCCTCTAATGTCCATCAATGGATGAAAGAATAAAAAAAATGTGACAGTATATTTTTCTGTTTTTTCTTTTTAAAGGAAATTCTATAGTATGTAGCAAAGTGAATGAACGGGAAGGGCATTTTCCTAAGTAAAACAAGCCAGTTACAACTAGATAACTACTATATAATTCCATTTTATGAGGTTTCTAAAATGTTCAGATTTATGGAAGTAAAGGATAGAATGTTGAGTTTTAGTGGCTGTGGGGAGGAGGGAAATTGGTAGTTGCCTGGCAACAATTAGGAAATTTTGATTTTGGAAGATAAGTAAATTCTATTGATCCAGTGTACAACACTGTGCCTATAAATAACTATATTGTATTGTACACTTGCATTCTGTTATGAGAATGGAGCTCATGTTTTGTTTTCATGCAAAAATAAAATTAAATAATCAAGCAAACAAAATAAAAGACCAGATGGACAAAAGTCATATTCACTAGTTTCTATGCAAATATGTTTATCTTGGCATGAGGGGAGTAAAATGTTTACCTAAATTAAATACTAAAAATACAAAAAAATTAAAATGTCGTTTTCTGAGTCTTTTTTCAGAAAATTATTATGAATGAGTTCTTAAGGTTAAAAATTTTAAATCTTGCTGTACTGATATAATAATTAGAAAAGAGAGTGATAGTGTCAGTGTTAAAAACTATTATGGACAATGGAAAGCTATGTCTCCTTGAATAATTGAGATGAAGTGATGTTTCCACCCCTAGAAGCCTCTGGTACCTCTGCTATGACGTTCTCTTGCTTCAGTTGCAGGTATTTAAATATATTGCAGACAAAATGGTTTGTCACCATTTCATCAATAAACACAATCAAAACAAGAGAGAAACCACCTGTCATAAAGCCACATGTGCAGGTGTCCTTTGCCCAACCTATCTGAGCTGAATTTGAGTGACATACCCTCCTTATCCTCTAATCCCTATTCATCTGATATTGCATGGACTGCTATAGATGAAGAGACTCAGGTCTAATATATGAGACCTAGGCACACAACACAGAGCAGCCTCATATTTTTCTTGGGAAAAAGTATTTGGTGCTTAATTCACACAGGCCAAGTTCTGCCCTGAAGTCAGGCCTGCCAGTGCCAAGCCAAACTGAGAGTCGAAGGAAAATCTGAGAGTCCTGCCTAACCAGCTTGCTAAGAGAATGGCCCCAAGGTCCAATGTTTCCTCTTCCTTGTTTTGGATGTTCTTACTTGATAACTAGTAACATATTGAAGATAATTCCATGGTATTTTCTAGGCTTCTCCTATTTTACTTTCTCTTATCTATCAGTCCAGATGAATTTTGAATGTAGGATGGGATTCCTGAAGGACTCTTACCACATGAAACAGTAAAGGTTAAAGTAAAATTTATTAAAGAAAAAAAAACCCTATTATCCTGTTATCTTCATCTCTAAGATCTCAAGAAAGGATTTTATTCATTCCTGGAAGTCTTTCAATTGCTAAGTTTCTCACTACATTTTTCACATTTGCAATTCAATCAGAAACTTTATTCTTCTAAGATTTACTGATAGATTCCAACCTGTACTGTAACAAAACATGTGGACTATATATATGTTTCTCTGACACCAAAATTTAGTATTTTTGTTGACTTTTTTTTCTTATTTCCATTCTGACCTTAAACTTCTGGGCTCAAGTATTCCTCCCATCTCAGCATTCTGAGTAACTAAGACACATGCCACCATGTCCAGCTCTTCCCAGATAATTGTATTGTTCGGACTGTTTTAGTTTCAAGGACAAGATAGAATTTTGTGCATTTTCCTTGCCCCTGCAACTTTCCTGTTACATAGTCTTAAACATCATAATTAGTCTCACTGTTCACTTTGTAAACTATGAGTCACCACCCTCAGGTGCTTCCTTGTAGTATAGCAGACTGAGAGAGCAGTGCAAAATATGTGTGTATGTATGCACATATATGCTCGTGTGCATAGGCAGAGGAAACTGTACATTTTTTCCTTAACTATCTTGTACTTGCTTAGCAATCATATATTTGTTTTCCCACATAGCAAAAATAGGAGTCAGACTGTTGTACCATCAGACACCTGGGTTTCCCCAAAATTGCTGGGTAACCAAGACTTTTTTCTCTAAACATAACTCTAAAACCTAATCTACTTTCTACCGGCATTATCAGTTTCATTGATATGTAAAATTTTTTTCATGAATTTCAGGAATGGAGACAATCAACACTCAAGAACAGTTAAAAGAAAGAAAAGTAAATTACAAGAAGGAAATGAACCTACAAAATATCAGGACATAAATGTAAAGCCTGTGTTATTAAAAAGAATATGCTATTAACATAGTATGGGAACATAGAATAATGGACTAGAATAGAATAGGAAGTCCAGAAATAGAGTTATATGCAAATGGAAATTCAGCATATAACAAAAGTGACATTTCTGTAACTGGGACAAAAGTGAACACTATGTTAATTATGTTTCTGTCACTGTGACGAAATACCTGACACAAACACCTGCAAGAAAAGAAAATTTATTTTAGCTCATGGTAACTAAAGGTTTCAACTTATGATCAATTAGTTCTCTTGTTTTGGAACTATGGCAAGCCAGATCATCAAGATGAGGAGTGCAATGAGGGTGCAAAGTTGAGGATCAAAATCAGTAGTAGAGCATTCGCCTACATGGGGCCCTGGGTTCAATTCCAAGTACCCAAACAAACAAAATCAGGTTCACTAAAAGAAAGAATTATATTTTAATCTCCTAATAATAATAATATGATAATAATAAAATAATACTTTTTCAAAAGCAAAACAACCACAAGCAAAGGCAAAAACAAATTGTAAGAAGATATTTACAGGGTATTATACCGATAAAAGATGAATAGCCCTAACCTAACACATTAGAAAGTCTTAAAAATTAAAGAAAAAATTCACAAACCAAAGAAACATTGGGAAAAAATTTATCAAAACACATGAAAATGATTCATAAACCAAAGAAAAAATATAATAGTTGCTAACTACAGGGTATAAATTTGAATAAAATGGACAGAATGGGACAGTTACGTTTCAAGAAACATACCTGCTTAGGTAGATTTGACTTTTAGAAACATGTTAATATTTTATAGTTTGATAAGTAAAACCAGAAAAATAGATATAAAAAGTAAAATGGGCCAGGCACAGTGGTGCATGCCTATAATCTTAGCAAATCTGGAGGCTGAGACTGGAGGATGGCAATTTCAAGGGCAGCCTTAGTAATTTAGTGAGACCTTTAAGTAAATTAGTTAGATCTTGTTTCAAATTTAAAAAAAAAATAATAAAAATAAAAATAAAAACAGGATGAGGATGCAGCTCAGAGGTAAATCTTCTCTGGATTAAATCCAAAAATAAAGTAAATACAGGAAGAATTATATAATTTTATTTTGAATGAATCATCTCTACACTGATAGGAACAAAACAGAACTGATTTGTAGATTATAAAGACTTAAAAATTCATAGTGTAATAGTTAGCAATTCTAATACTATTTTCTATTTACTCTATAATAATTGAGTACATAAATGCAATGCATTATGAAAAATGAAAACCAGGTTATTGCTGTTGAGAATTACAGAGAAGAGTAGAATAAATCTTGTGCCATTGTCAGAGAATCAGATTTATCAAACAAGTTTATGAATCACAGTCCTCATGTGTCTATAAATATGCATCTTTATTGATATAACATAGATTTATATGTGTGTATAATTTTCTAGTTGTATCTATTTTAAAAGCCTACAAAGGACAGAGCATTTATTGCTCATATAAGGAAGTGAAGGCTTCTTGCAGAAATGACTGATTCCAGGACTGGGACTGGAAAAATATAAGATGAACCTGAAATGCCATATGCCAGCAATTACTTCTGAAAACACAAGTGTTCAAAAAGTGCTGGAAACATGTCAAAGGACACAGTAATAGACTTGAATGTGCTCTCATTAGCCAAATACAGGTCAATCTAAACAATTATAATAATGATTATAATCCATGTAGTGCCATAAAATGCATCAGTCTATACTAATATAAGAAATAAATACATAAATAAATGGTATCTTGCAGAAAACTTTATATTATAGTAGCATTTTAATTAATAAAATTAGGCAAAGTAATAGAAAATCACCTTTTATCATCACAGTAATGATTAATGTTGGCAACATAAAGCAACAGATGTAGTACAAATGGTGCAGAGCATTTTTATGATCTCAAATATCTCTCTATAAATTTACTTATTTATTACAAAGAGAAAACAGTCATTTTAGAGTAAAGAAACCTATACACACTAGCTCATTAAAATGATTAAAAGAGAATATTACCAATATATACTCAAGTCAAAATTATTTGACTTCTGATTTGATTCATGGAGAAAGACACATTATCACTTTTGTAGTACTTCTTCCAAAATATGTAACATGAATCTAGTCACGGTGAAACATAAGACAAGCTCACATTAGGGATATTTCAAAAAATTTGAACATACTCCAAAAATGTAAGTACCATGATACACCAAAAAAAAACAAAAATAAAAAACAAACAAACAAACAAAAACAAAACAAAACAACAACAACAAACCCCAATCCTTATAATACAGTTTAATTAAAGAAAACGAGGTATTTCTTAAGGGGATGTTATTTTAGATTGCATTACAAGCTAAGAAATTATAGTTATTAAGAACAATTGATAAAATTTGAGCCTAATCTATGGAAATAATAATAGCATCATATTAAATTTAAGTTCCCTAATTTTAATAATCAACTTTGCTTATATAAGTAAATGTGAAGGCAATGCCCTTGTTTAAAGAAGTGTACAACAAGTAATTCAGATACACACAACCATCATATGTACTCATTATTTTAAAATAGTTCAGAAGGTCAGATACTTTGATGCATGTCCACAATCTCAACTACTCAGGAGGTAGGAGGATGACACCTTTAAGGTCAGGGAGACTCTGTCCCAATAAATAATAAATAGATAATTTAAGTAAAAATAAAATGGGCTGGAGATGTAGCTCAGCAGTAGAGCACTCCTGAGATCACCCTCTAATTCTACAAAAAATAAATAATAAAATAGTTCAGAAGATATAAAAATATATAGAGCCAACAATGGTGAGGGGAAATAGCAAAACAATGAGAGGGGGGCAAGCAGAGACTCAGAATGTAGATGTTCAAATATTTTAGTAAATGGTTAATCCAACTAAAGGAATTAATAGTATTTTTGTACCAGTTTTTCAGATATTCCAGAAAATGGAGGTTATATAAAAACAAAAAGTACAAATGTCGTCACATAAGAGGGGTGGCAGGGAAAGGTAGGGGACAGGGAATTAGCAAGAATGGTGGAATGTGATGGACATCATTATCCAAAGTACAAGTATGAAGACATGAATTTGGTGTCAACATATTTATATACAAACAGAGATATAAAAAATTGTGGTATATATGTGTAATATGAATTGTATTTAATTCCACTATCATTTTTTAAGTCAATAAAAAATAAATAAAAACAGAAACATCCAGTGACTCAAAGGTGTTGGTATAAATGCATGTATAAATTAAAATCTGAAAAGTTTTAGGGCTTTTATTTGTAATATCTTGTTTGCAATGAAGTAAATAACTGTTAGGAAAATGATGTTTCTTATATAAGAGAGGAGCAACCTAAGGCTTATGGATATTTTGAGTTAGACTTAAGATCACACAAAATAGCCATTTCATATAATAGTAAATATCTGAAATCTGAAAACAGTTCTTTTGTTGTTATTGTTTGTTTACATTTCTTTATGGTCATGATTTGGGGTGGGAATTCTTTTTTTTCACATAGACATCTTTAATATTAATGATTAAAAAGACACAACTTAAACCACAACTAGTAGAATGGCTGCACATTTTAAAAATAATAATTGAAAATACCAAGTGTTAATGAGGATGTGGAACAACCTGAACTCTCTATACTGTTGGAGACAAAGCAAAATGGTATAATCACTATAAAAGAGTTTGGTAGTTTCTCATAAAATTAAACACACACTGTTAACCATATGACCCAGCAATCCTAGGTTTAAATAAAGAATGTAAATGTCAAAACTTAGAAACAATCTAAATACCTTCCCACCAGTAAATGAAGAAAGAAATTCTGTTGTATCTCTTCAATGGAATATTATCCAGCAATCAAAAGGACCAGGCTACTGTTACAAACAATGTGAATAAATCTCATATCTCAGCCAGATGCAAAAAAGTAAACTTACAGAGACAGAAACCAGAAGAAAAGTGGCCAATAGCTGGAGAGTGGGGAAAAGGCTAGCTACAAAGAGACACAATAACATTTTCTGGGATGATAAAATTGATTTACATCTTGATTCTTTTAATTTGTTCTAATTAGTTGTACATGACAATAGTATATCTTTCAACACATCATACATAAAGGAAGTGTAACTTCTCATTCTTCTGGTTGTACATGATGTAGAATCACACCAGTCATGTAGTCATATATGCATATAGGTATTAATGTCCAATTCATTCTACCATCCTTCCTACTCTCATGTCTCCCTTCCTCCCTTCCCTCCCCTCTGCCTAATCCAAAGTATCTCTATTCTCCCTACTCCCTGCCCCCAACCTTATTGTGAATTAGTATCGACATATCAGAGAAAACATTCCACCTTTGGTTCTTTGGGATTGGCTTATTTCTCTTAGCATGATATTATCCAGCTCCATCCACTTACCAGCAAATGCCATAATTTCATTCTTCTTTAATACTGAGTAATATTCCATTGTGTATAAATACCACATTTGCTTTATCCATTCATCTGTTGAAGGGCACTTAGGTTGGTTCCATAGTTTGGCTATTGTAAATTCAGCTGCTATAAACATTGATATGGCTGTGTCACTGTGGTATGTTGGGTATAAATGGAGGAGTGGATTAGCTGGATCAAATGGTGGTTCTATTTCAGGTTTTCTGAGGAATCTCCATACTACTTTCCATAGTGGTTGTACCAATTTGCAGTCTCAGCAATGTATGAATGTACCTTTTGGGGGGTGGGAATTCTTAAGAGAGGCTTTTCTTCCTGCCATTCAGAGTTAAGGTCCAGTTAAACAAGTTTTCGTCTTTCTTGATGAAGCAAAATATCATTTTTCTAATACAATGTTTATGTCCAACATGGAGACGTTATCTTACTCAAGGGATCTCTTACATACAGAATACCCAGTCTTATCCCCTACCCCAGGCATGGCTTACATTTTATGAGAAGCTAGAAATCAATTATAAAGAGATGTAAATGGTCATGACCCTGATTTGATAGGTATACACTGGACACACGCATTGAATATATTGAAATATTATACTGTATCCCATAATACACACAATCATTATTTGCTGATAGAATTTTTTAAAAAATTAAACACATTGAAACACCATCTACCCTGATTTAATCATTATACATTGTATATATGTATCTATTTATCACACTGTACCTCATAAATATGGACAATCAAAATCATCCTAATAAAAATAAAATATCTTAAAGAAAAATAAATAAATCTCAAGCTTAGCTTACTAGTAATTGACAGCTGGTGCTTAAGAACTTGTGTGTCTGAATTTGGGCTTCTTGAGAAGAATTTTTGAGAATTTTTCTTCTTTCTGACTGGCTAAGCATTGAATTTTAAACATATTCTTTAAAATGTTTCCTAGATTATTTTTAGAGGCTTAGTAGTAGAGAGGTTTTTTTTAAAAAAACATTGAAATATCACCTGAAATAGATTATTATTCTTGTTGATTATCCACTTGAGTAAAATTGGGTCACAATAGGAGGAGTCTTGCATTAATGATCAGTAGTGGCTCAGTTAATCTGAAAATTTGGTATGTTTATTAGGACAAAAGCAAAAAATGCTAGATGATTTAAATCTTTTTTAACTTTAAAATCTAATTAGTTCTGTCTCATAAATGCAGCACTGTAACATGTCATTTTATGTATTTACACTTATATACATATTCAATTTTAGTAATTCTACATGAACATTGTCAGAGGAGGATAAGAATAAGTGCTTATGAACTGACAAGTTAGGTACAGCAATCTAAAAGAAAAATGGTTAGCCTGACACAGTGGTGCATACCTGTAATCCCAGTGGCCAGAGATGCCAAGGCAAGAGGGTTGCATGTTGGAGGTAAGCCTGAACATCTCAGTGAGAACCTGAAAAAATGAAAGGTGCTTGGGATGTAACTCAGTGGTAAAGCACCCCTGAACTCAATCCCCAGCACAAAAAAAAAAAATAGTTAAAACTTATGAAAAAGGTTTTCACAGAAAATTAAAAATATTCACTAAATATGTGTAAAACGGTAGCTTATTTTCACTATTAATCATGTCACATTTTTCACTGAAATAAGAAAATAAAAAGACCTAACACAATGCTCCCCATTCCTGCCAGAGCATAAAGAATGCAATGCTCCAGCATATTGCTGGTGCTAATAGCAATAGTTAGTTTCTGGAATATTATCTGTCATTATCTCTATGTCCTTCAACAAAACAAATCCTCTCAAAAGATATCTATATGTCTTGGAAAAACAAGAAATGGTAGGAGAAAATAAAGCTGCAAAAGATTTTGCTGCAGCACTGTAACATGTCATTTTATGTATATACATTTATATAAATATTTCATTTTAATAATTCTCCATGAACATTGTCATGTAGCATTCTTTTGACTGGCAAAAAATCCCTGCAAAAATGGGAATATCCAAAGCCAGTGAGTAATTGAAGCAATTATGGTATAGCTGCAAACTAGTACATTGTATAGTCATTATATTATGCAGTCATTTCTATTGTTAAATAGAAGAAGCTAATTACAATAGAATTTTTACAAGTGCATTCCCATTTTAAGGGGAAAATGTCAAAAAATTTATATGTGGCCTCTTATATAAGACATATAATATTTCCATGCACTCATGCTATTCATACACATGGTCTGTCTATGAATTGGTGTAAAAATATATGGGCTTGGAAAAAATATGAAAACATGCCCAAGAGATAGTTCAAAAGAAGGGGAAAAGAAGGTGAGAAAAGTCTATTAAATAAACAAAAATAAATTTTGTATTCTTTAAAAAATATGATTATCTGTGCATTGATATAACGATTATGTATAAAAAATATACTTAGAATGTTCCAAATATGCATTATATCACACATTGTTTGAAATATCTTTAAAATGATCCATGCTGCATTTAAAATGCTTTATCTTCAAACATTTTTGCAATTCTTCTGCATGGTATTATTATTGGATCTTAGAAGTGAAGAAGAGTTTATCTATGGTTAAATTGATTTGATACTCTGCAGTTTAACAGTGCAAATAGCTACAAAAGAAAGTATGTGTCTAGATGAACCATTTATCTAAAAACTATATAAAAGGTTATACATTCCAGACAGCCAAATGTTTATAAGAGGCTAATTAACTGCACCATAGAAATAAATTTGATTCAGACACTCTTAGAATATGAACATGAGTGATTTAAACCTTTGTACTGGGAAGTTCTCAGCTCAGGTCTGACTTCTCACAATTCTTAGTAGACAGTGGGAAACAAAGTGCATGAAGTACACTTTGGGTTGAGTTAGCTCCTTTCCTTGTTCTGCCATTCCCATCAGGTGTGACCACCTATAAGACAATGAAGGAACAGGTTTCATCCCTGCCTCTGGGTCAGATTCCTGAGAACACTGCTTCTCTGCCTGAGCCATATGCTCACTGCTGTCGCCACAGCATGGTGCCACCACAAGTGTTGAATACCATTGCCTTCTTTTCAGTCCTCCAAGCTCAAAGTCAAGCTGTGATCCTTCAAGAAATAGAGTTCTTCTTCCCAACTATTTAATTGGTTACTTTAAGTTTACAACAGTATTGCTCCTACTTTAAATCTTCAAACTTTGTCATGTAAACAGCTTTTTAACTTTTCACCTTCAGTATTTTTAAAATGATAATATTGAGTCCATTGGACCTTGATGCCATGACTCTCCTTTGATTGTTCTTGTCTCTCTCATTGTCTTTCCTCAGGAGCTTATGAACCACGTTTTCACTTCAGATACTTATTTACATACACACACTTCTAATTTGTACATGCTTTGCTGTTATGAAAGTTTGAATAGGAATAGGGTAGGTGTGGGGACACTTGTCCCTGGGATGCTCAAATTTGATTATGGGTCAGTCAGAATACCTTTTTATATGTAGTTAAAATTATTTGAATATCTGCATAAAAACTTAAAACAAAACTGGCCTGTTCCTGAGGAAAGCTTCATTATTAGGTTATCTAATCTCCTAGAGGGCTAAAATGAAAAATTGAAGAAAATCCAAAGTATATAAAACATAGTAAACATGATACATGAATTATTGCTTCCAGTAAATTAAAAAAAGTGGATATATGCAACAAATACTAATAGTAAGTAGGAAAAGTACTAGAAACAATTATATGTATGATTTTTAGGATAAACAAAATTTTATTTTTTCCTTAATTTGGTGTACTTCAAAAGAATTGAATTCCTCAAAAAATGGTTATATAAAATAAATCACATAAAAGAGTTCATCAAGCAAACTCTTCTCAAGTTCAAGAGTCTAATAGACCACCATACAATAATCATGGGAGACTTCAACACACCTCTCTCACCACTGGACAGATCTTCCAAACAAAAGTTAAATAAGGAAACTATAGAACTCAATAACACAATTAACAACCTAGACTTAATTGACATATATAGACTATACCACCCAATATCAAGTAGCTACACTTTTTTCTCAGCAGCACATGGAACCTTCTCAAAAATAGACCATATACTATGTCACAGGGCAACTCTTAGACAATACAAAGAGGTAGAGATAATACCATGCATCTTGTCTGATCATAATGGAATGAAACTGAAAATCAATGATAAAAGAAGAAAGGAAAAATCAAACATCACCTGGAGAATGAACAATAGGTTGCTGAGTGATCAATGGGTTTTAGAAGACATCAAGGAGGAAATTAAAAAATTCCTAGAGTTAAATGAAAACACAGACACAACATATCGGAATCTATGGGACACATTGAAAGCAGTTCTAAGAGGAAAATTCATTGCTTGGAGTTCATTCCTCAAAAAAAGAAAAAACCAACAAATAAATGATCTCATACTTCATCTCAAAATCCTAGAAAAAGAAGAGCAAAACAACAGCAAAAGAAGTAGAAGGCAAGAAATAATTAAAATCAGAGCTGAAATTAATGAAATTGAAACAAAAGAAACAATTGAAAAAATTGACAAAACTAAAAGCTGGTTCTTTGAAAAAATAAATAAAATTGACAGACCCTTAGCCATGCTAATGAAGAGAAGAAGAGAGAGAACCCAAATTACTAGCATACGGGATGAAAAAGGCAATATCACAACAGACACTTCAGAAATACAGAAGATAATCAGAAATTACTTTGAATCCTTATACTCCAATAAAATAGAAGATAGTGAAGGCATAGATAAATTTCTTGAGTCTTATGATCTGCCCAGAGTGAGCCAGGAGGATATAGACAACCTAAACAGACCAATAACAATAGAGGAAATAGAAGAAACCATCAAAAGACTACCAACTAAGAAAAGCCCAGGACCGGATGGGTATACAGCAGAGTTTTACAAAACCTTTAAAGAGGAACTAACACCAATACTTTTCAAGCTATTTCAGGAAATAGAAAAAGAGGGAGAACTTCCAAATTCGTTCTACGAGGCCAACATCACCCTGATTCCGAAACCAGACAAAGACACTTCAAAGAAAGAAAACTACAGACCAATATCTCTAATGAACCTTGATGCAAAAATCCTCAATAAAATTCTGGCGAATCGGATTCAAATACATATCAAAAAAATTATACACCATGATCAAGTAGGATTCATCCCTGGTATGCAAGGTTGGTTCAATATATGGAAATCAATAAATGTTATCCACCACATCAATAGACTTAAAAATAAGAACCATATGATCATCTCGATAGATGCAGAAAAAGCTTTTGACAAAGTACAGCATCCCTTTATGTTCAAAACTCTAGAAAAATTAGGGATAACTGGATCATACCTCAACATTGTAAAAGCAATCTATGATAAGCCACAGGCCAGCATCATTCTGAATGGAGAAAAATTGAAGGCATTCCCTCTAAGATCTGGTACAAGACAGGGATGCCCTCTCTCACCACTTCTGTTCAACATAGTCCTCGAAACACTGGCCAGAGCAATTAGGCAGACGAAAGAAATTAAAGGCATAAAAATAGGAAAAGAAGAACTTAAATTATCACTATTTGCAGATGATATGATTCTATACCTAGCAGACCCAAAAGGGTCTACAAAGAAGCTATTAGAGCTAATAAATGAATTCAGCAAAGTGGCAGGATATAAGATCAACACGCATTAATCAAAGGCATTCCTGTATATCAGTGACAAATCCTCTGAAACGGAAATGAGGACAACTACTCCATTCACAATATCCCCCCAAAAAATAAAATACTTGGGAATCAACCTAACAAAAGAGGTGAAAGATTTATACAATGAAAATTACAGAACCCTAAAGAAAGACATAGAAGAAGACCTTAGAAGATGGAAAAATATACCCTGCTCATGGATAGGCAGAACTAACATCATCAAAATGGCGATATTACCAAAAGTCCTATATAAGTTCAATGCAATGCCAATCAAAATACCAACAGCATATCTTGTAGAAATTGATAAAAGAATCATGAAATTCATATGGAATAATAAAAGACCCAGAATAGCAAAAACAATACTAAGCAGGAAGTGTGAATCAGGCGGTATAGCGATACCAGACTTCAAACTATACTACAGAGCAATAGTAACAAAAACAGCATGGTACTGGTACCAAAACAGGCGGGTGGACCAATGGTACAGAATAGAGGACACAGTAACCAATCCACAAAACTACAACTATCTTATTTTTGATAAAGGGGCTAAAAGCATGCAATGGAGGAAGGATAGCATCTTCAACAAATGGTGCTGGGAAAACTGGAAATCCATTTGCACCAAAATGAATCTGAATCCCTATCTCTCGCCGTGCACAAATGTTAACTCAAAATGGATCAAGGAGCTTGATATTAAATCAGAGACATGGCATCTGATAGAAGAAAAAGTTGGTTATGATCTACACGCTGTGGGATCGGGCTCCAAATTCCTCAATAGGACACCCATAGCGCTAGAGTTAACAAATAGAATCAACAAATGGGACTTACTCAAACTAAAAAGTTTTTTCTCAGCAAAAGAAACAATAAGAGAGATAAACAGGGAGCCTACATCCTGGGAACAAATCTTTACTCCACACACTTCAGATAGAGCCCTAATAACCAGAATATACAAAGAACTCAAAAATTAGACAATAAGATAACAAATAACCCAATCAATAAATGGGCCAAGGACCTGAACAGACACTTCTCAGAGGAGGACATACAATCAATCAACAAGTACATGAAAAAATGCTCACCATCGCTAGCAGTAAGAGAAATGCAAATCAAAACTACCCTAAGTTACCATCTCACTCCAGTAAGACTGGCAGCCATTAGGAAGTCAAACAACAATAAGTGCTGGAGAGGATGCGGGGAAAAGGGCACTCTTGTTCATTGCTGGTGGGACTGCAAATTGGTGCAGCCAATTTGGAAAGCAGTATGGAGATTTCTTGGAAAGCTGGGAATGGAACCACCATTTGACCCAGCTATTCCCCTTCTCGGTCTATTCCCTAAAGCCCTAACAAGAGCACGCTACAGGGACACTGCTACATCGATGTTCATAGCAGCTCAATTCACGATAGCAAGACTGTGGAACCAGCCTAGATGCCCTTCAATAGATGAATGGATAAAAAAAATGTGGCATTTATACACTATGGAGTATTACTCTGCATTAAAAAATGACAAAATCATAGAATTTGGAGGGAAATGGATGGCAAAAACAAATACCAAATAACTCCTTTGATATAAGGGGAGTAAACAAGGACAGGGTAGGGACGAAGAGCTTGAGAGGAAGATTTACATTAAACAGGGATGAGAGGTGGGAGGGAAAGGGAGTGAGAAGGGAAATTGCATGGAAATGGAAGGCGATCCTCAGGGTTATACAAAATGTCATATAAGAGGAAAGGAGGGGCAAGACAAGATAATACAAATGGAAGAAATGATTTACAGTAGAAGGGGTAGAGAGAGAAAAGGGGAGGGGTAATACAAATGGAAGAAATGATTTACAGTAGAAGGGGTAGAGAGAGAAAAGGGGAGGGGAGGGGAGGGGAGGGGGGATAGTAGAGAATAGGACAGACAGCAGAATACATCAGACACTAGAAAGGCAATATGTCAATCAATGGAAGGGAAACTGATGTGATACAGCAATTTGTATACGGGGTAAAAGCGGGAGTTCATAATCCACGTGAATCAACTGTGTAATATGATGTATTAAGAACTATGTAATGTTATGAACGACCAATAAAAAAAAATAAAAAAAATAAAGAAAATAAAAGAGTCAGTATAAATTGAATACCAAAGCTCATCCAAGTAATATTTCAAAAGTATGAATTTTCAGTTTATCATGTCATCCATAGTACCAGATAAAATACCTGAACAAATGGATCTGATATCAGCAGTGACCTGTGTGCTTTATACCATCGCATTTCAGAATAAGCAGAAAGTAATGGGGTTGATAGAGGTACTCATCAAATAAAAAACATAAGTAATTACTGAAGCAATGTAGAGAAGATACATGAGTCTGGGAAATGAGCCAAGATAAAGGTTATAGTAAGTGTAATTTTTAAAATGATGGATAGGATAAAGAAAATTTTGGTTCCCAAAATGTATGGTGACACAGTTTATTTTTTTTATTATAACAGAGTTTTTTTTTATTTTTTTATTAGTTTCGCATGACAATACAATGATTTTGACATATCATTTGAATCAAATGGGGTATAATTTCTCATTTTTCCAAGTGTACAGGTTGCAGAATTTCATTGGTTAGACAGACACGTATATACATACAGCAATACCAGTGTCTATTTTATTCTGCTGCCCTTCCTGCCCCCCTCCCTCTCCCCTCCCATCACTTCTCTCTTCCCAATCTAATGTGACACATTTCTTTTTTTTTTTCCCTCACATCATCATACATGTATTTTGTATAACGATGAGGGTCTCCTTACATCTTTCAATTCCCCTTCTCCCTCCCATTCCCTCCCACCTCTCTTCCCTATTTAGTGGTAATCTTCCACAAAATTACAACTACCTTATATTAGACAAAGGTGCTAAAAGCATGCAATGGAGAAAGGATGGCACAGATTATTAATGCATGACTTGTACTAAACCAGAAAACATGCAGAGAAAATATATTATTATACAGTTGGCTTGCAATCTGACTTTAAAATCCCCAAATTATTTTTTTCTTTTCTAATAAATATATGACTTATTTTTCAAAATTAATTATAATTGCATTAATTTCAAAACAAATACATTTACACAAAGAGTCATGCATTAAGCACTTTAATTTAATTTCAGCAATGTGCATAGGGACTTTGAATTTACATTTTAATGTGTAAGTATTCCTAAACTAGACATCGCTGGGGCAATCTGAGATACTCTATAATAAGTGAAGAGGAGGACATCTAGTTTAGATAAGAAGAGTTCTGAATATGTCAGGGTACCTGAGGACTCTGAACAAACTGGAAACTTAAGAGACAAATAAGGAATTGACATATCATAGAATTAAGGAACCAAAAGAGAAGGTCAATAGAGCAAATGCAGGGCAAGATAGAGCCTGCTGAATATGCAAATGTTTCATGGGATTATGAGACTTGTGTAAGATGGTAAAGATTCAGGCAGAAGTGACCATCAGCAATTTGGAGAAATGGAATATTCACCTTATAGTTCTCATATTGCGCATGCAGAACACACGTGTGCATGCACAAACACAAGCGCGCGTACGCACGCACGCACACACACACCCACACCCACACACACACTCACAGACACATCAGAGAAAGCTACCAGGATAGAAACCAAGAACTATCTGCTGTCTGTCTAACTACTTTCTTGCCTATCCATCATTAGATAGCTGTGTCTAAACAGACTGAACTGAAATTCTGAGTTGAAATTCAGAATGATTATCACAAGGAAAGAGGTAGGATGTAGTGGATTCTGAAGAATCATATAAAGAAAAAAGAAAATGCAAATAAAATTATTTGGCTTTTCATCACATGTAACTTCATTTTTCTACACACATCGTTTTGAGTGACCTGGACACACTACCTACTGAGCTCTTACTACAGCTATACAAGTAGGTTTCAATAAATTCTTTTCCAGGTCTTCTACCTGCTAAATCTTGTGAATTCAAAATCCTAACCTTGAAAACTTATTATGTCTAAACATGTTTGTCATTCTACTTCTATTGAGTCAACTTAGCCAAATGAAAGAAATAATGGTTATTTTAATCACACTATTTTATAAGTTTGAATTTAATTACACTTTTGGCATGCAATTTTCTGGATTTTGTGTGTAGACTTATTTATTAAATTAGCAGCTAAAACAAGGGTGTTTGTAATTAAATTAGTCATAAAATTGAATTGTAATTTGGAAATTACAGTCCTAATATAATATTTAAAGGAGATTTAATATCTACTAAACTCCATCTAAAGATTACAGGGATTCTCTTTTATCTACAAGTTGTATGTCCAACTTGTAAATTATATCTATTTCTCCTGTTCACTGTGTTTTTTGGTCATTTAGATAGTGCATTTGCCTTTAGTCCATTACTTTGAAAACTTTTGTGTTGTTTGCAATAGTTGCAGTGAAAGATGTATGCAAAAATTAAAGAAAAATTATTTTCAAATATTTTCTGCATTAATATGTCTACAATTGTTTGGCTATACATTGTAATGATTTTATATCAAATTAATAAAATTATTTTTTATTTTGTTTCAAGTATTATTTGACTCTAAAAACTCTGATTATATTTTGGATTAGAAAGTTGCATTCATTATTTCTAAGAATTTTTTGTCATAATAAATACAAAATAATAAAATATCAAAATAATAATGGAGAGAGTTCTGGTTCTGCTCAGGATGTAGAAAGTATTGTTTAAAACAGTGGAAATTTAAAATATAAGATTTAAAAAACAGTCTTCATAACATGAAAGATTTTTATAAATTACCATATTCTATAAGGAAGAAAACTATCTTATACATCCTGAGTCTCCACTTTGTTACTGCTGGAGGGATCTTTTGTTGGATTGCAATAAAACTCTTTGCCCTTTCTATAGGAAGGTTAGGATTAGGACTATGGAACATAAATGTTTGTATTTCATAATCTGTGTATCTTCAAATTTATCTCTGAGCACATTTGTCATTACAAATCTCTTAAGTCATCTTAGCCAAATAAAATAATCATTTTCAATAACATTATTTTAAGTTTGTATTTAATAATACTTTTGGCATTGTAATTTTCAAGTCTTAATTCGTTGCTCACAGGCTATAGATAAAACAATTAAAAAAAAATATTTAGGCCGACAGAAGAATCAAATAGAATACTTACTAACAAAATGATTGCTTTGAGGACTGGTTTCATTAGAAAAAAATTACAATTGATGGCATTATCTCACAAGAAAACATGATGGTTGAGATAATTCTAACCCTCAGCAACATGGTGTATAGGGAGAGAGGGCTCCTGGGATCTGATCTGGGATTTAAAAGTGTGTTTATGGTTGCCCAGAGAATCAAACAGCTTCTTTCTGCTATTGGAGCAGAGTTAACAAAATCAGCCACCATCTCAGCTTTAATCAATTGGATGGAGGATTTCTTTATTAGAAATCATGTGGAAGGGGTGTAATTTTCTGAGAGATTCTTCAGTGGCAGTCGTAGATGATAAGCCACCGTGGCAGGGGTTGGGCAGTGATCACTGAAGACGATGTGGGATGTCCAAGTCCAGGTAAGGATTGATGATTGTGGATTGACCGATGCAGAAAATGAAAATGTTAAAGGAAAGTCACAATCTAGATGAGAGGAGGGACTCCAGAGTCATGCTAGCAGCCCTGGTGCCAATAAACAAGGAAGAATATCTGTTGAGAAGTATGGAAACTAAACAGTTAACCTAAATTTCTTATTGTTAGAAGTTGGAAATATTTTTGAGTTTTTAAGAAAGCAAAAACTAGCACAAATGAGCAGCAGATGCCAAGGCCAAATCAGTAAGAACAGAGGACCCTTGCCCTGTGTCTTCTTTCTTACTTCCAACTATGCATAGAAAATTCAAGGCCCACAGGTCTTAATTGCATCCAAAGTCATTTCAAGTTTCTCCTTAATTGAGACAGGGATACTAAGAACCTTTTAACATTTTTTTTTCAGTTATCCTAAGATCAAGTGCATGTCTCATCAACAAGATTTGAAGGAGAAACAAACAAAACCCAAGCAAACTATATCTTGACAGCATCCTCAATAACAAAATTTCTTTGGTAAACAAACCCAAAGATAATTTCCCAGGATGCGAGAGCTCTAAACCTTAGTTCTGAAAGAGCTTAGCGGTGTTTTATTTTGTTTGTTTATTTTCTAATGGAAGTGCTGGCTTTCCTATTGATTTTCAACCTCTCATGACTATATTCTCTAATGTCTGTGTGGCCTGCCATATAATCTATATGTCCATGCTGATAGAGTCATCTAAGCCTATCAATCAGAAAGGATTTATTGAAAAGGAGCTATGAAGCTGTATTCTAGATAATAAGAAACAAGTGAAGAACACTTACTTCCCTTGCTGTAAAATGATGGACCAATATTATATAATAATCAACAATAACACTGTGTGACTATAAGGACATAGTATATAATCTGGTAAAGAACACAATTTCTCTGATTGATTGAAGAGAGGGTGCACAAGTTGATGATAAATTTAAGATATGGAGTTTGAGAATAGAACATTTTTCTATCTATGCTTTTTTTTTCTTTCTTTTTTTTTGCTTTTAAATTTATTGAGTTAAACTGTTTAGAATATGTTTCTCTGTGTTTACTTTTCTAGTTACTTTTTGAGTGATGCCCATTATTACACTCCCCATAGTCTAGTTTTTAGAATTTAAACTCATGTTTATTGGCACTTCTTTTGTTAGGACTAATTAATAACACACAAGATGGAATGAATAATCACATGTGCTGATCTTAAAATGATTGTTTACATCTCTGCTTTTATTGTCTCATGGAGAAATTAGTTTATACTTATGATTTTCAATCTTAATTCATGGCATCTTAAAACTACAAATTAGAATTTTAACCAAAAGGACTCATTATCTTCAGATTTGGACCTGAAATTCCCTGAAGATCAATGTGTTGAAGACTTGGTCCCCAGTACAGTGATATCCCGAAATGGGATGTTTGGGAAATAATTGTATCAAGAGGGCTATAACCTCATCAGTTAAATTTACCATTTGATGAATTGATAATTCTAATGGGCTACAGGCAGATGGGGCATGGTTGAAGGAAGAAGGTCACTGGAAGCATGCCTTTGCTTACTATATCTTGTCTCTGGCCCCGTCCTGTCTCTCCCTGCCCCTCCTTACCAGCTTCCATGAGCTGAACAGATTTCTTCCTCTACGTTCTTCCACCATGATGCTCTGCTTTACCTCAGGCCCAGAGTAATGGAGCCAGCTGACTGTGGACTAAAATTTCAGAAACTTTGAGCCAAAATATATCCTTCCTCCTCCAAATTGTTTTTCTCAGATGTATTTTCAAAGCAATGAAAACCTGAGTAGCACAGTGGTTTTTGCTGGGCACACTGGAGTTGTGAAGTGAGGTGGCCTGTGTACGTGCAATAGGATGAGTGGAACAGAATCTGCAACTACTATAATATCTTACTTATCTTGTTTTAGTTAAATCTCAAAGCTAATTGTATCATCATTTCCCTGGTTCTCCAAATGGGAAGTTTAAACTTCCACTATACTGCTGAAAGTTACCCCTATTACCCTGTATAATTTCAAATAGATATACCCTCCATTCTGTACAGTTTAAAGAGTTATCACAAGTTACATGGTTATGAAAACAAAAAAAATATAATAAAGCCACAGGAAAGAAAGTACAATGGGTCAAGAAAAAGTAGGAATACACATAATGGGTCAATGAAAAGCAAGAATGTACAGTTTTCTTGTAATATAGTCACTCCACAGTTTGCCATATCTCCAACAAACATCCCAACATAGGTTGCTATGGTTTAGATATGTCATTGTGTTCTCTCAAAGGTTCATGTCATTGGAGGCATGATACCCAGGGTAGCACTACTGGTAGGTGGTGAGCTTCTAGTGGAGGTTGTTAAATCCTTAGTGTTATGCTCTTAGAAGGTTATTCTCATATAATCACTTGAACTCTCATAGAGGAGCAATCCTGGGTATGCCCAGGTTTTTTTTTTTTTAAAGAGAGAGTGAGAGAGGAGAGAGAGAGAGAGAGAGAGAGAGAGAGAGAGAGAGAGAGAATTTTTAATATTTATTTTTTTAGTTATTGGCGGACACAACATCTTTTGTTGGTATGTGGTGCTGAGGATCGAACCCGGGCTGCACGCATGCCAGGCGAGCGCGCTACCGCTTGAGCCACATCCCCAGCCCCTATGCCCAAGTTTTTGTTCTTCTTGTTTGAGAAGTAGTCATCTACTTGCTATTGTCCATGCTCCTGCCATTGCTTTCTGTATCATGAGGTGATGGAGCCAAGTTGTGGCCATGCCACTCTTCACACTCAGCACCATGTCATCTGGACTTTGGGTATTCAAAAACATGATTTATAAAACCTATTTTTAAAATAAATATCCAACATCAGGTATATTTTTATAGTACTGTAGAGCTAACTAATACAGAAAATTAGTATCAGAAGTAGGGTTGTTGTTTGACTTTAGTGGGGTTGTTATTTAATTTTCATAAAATGAAATTATTTGAAAAATTCATAACCAAGTCAGAGAAAAAACAAAAATGTGTGTAAAGGTGTAAATGAGAAGCATGTGGCAGAGCAGGCAGCTTCTAAATTGATTAGTGTGAGTTAAAAAATACAAGTGCTTTGCATCAGGAAAATAGGGAATATTGCCAAGAATCTTTTGGGAAGGGACAGGAGGGCATGGGATGTGAGTTTAGGAAAGATAGTAGAATGAAACAGACATTATTATTTTATGTATATATGTGAGTGCATGAACAATATGATTCTACAACATACACACTCAGAAAAAATAAGAAACTATATCCCATCTATGTATGATATAGCAAAGTGCATAACTGCATTCTATGGTCATGCATAACTAATTAAAACTAATAAAAAATTTTAAAGGTAAAAAATAAAAAAAAGAAAAAAGGATCTTTTATGGCTGTATTATTTTAGGAAAGAGCCCCATATCACCAAGTGCCCAAGGATAGACTGGGATTCTGGTTTACTGGAAAATTACTCTCAGTCCACTGTAGCTATGATTCAAATGGGTTCATGAGCCTCATTCTGGTGGCAGAATTTGGCATTTACCCTGTGATGCCAGTTTCATAGGTTGGCAGAATGCAGGAGTTATGAGGTCATGGTGGCTTTCATCAAAATTACAAGGGAAGGCACCTGAGGCCAGGAAAAAATGTTCTTCAGGGTCAGAGTCCTCATCAGGAGCCCCTGATAGGATAGTACTTAGTGACCTGTGATATGAAGCCAAAGTAGACACCCCAGTAAGGCAGAAGTACCAGCTACATGCCACGCCAGACTTGGAAAGCCACAGGAATCTTACAATACCTGAGAAGAGCTATAGGGTGGGATTGCTCACGCCTTTAGGGATCTATTTCCTACCACAGTGTGTACAGGATGCCAAACTCGGAGCTGTGGGATTTAATGCTTGTACTGCCCCGGGTATTTCTGTTATCAGGAACCAAGGTTTTTACTATTCAAGTTCCTTTTTCTCTTTTCTAATAATTTCACTTCAATATCTGCTCATAATCCTATAAGAGAACAGTGAACACACTGTTGATGGGCCTTTTCAACTCCCTGCCTCTATAATTACCATTGGGATCCTTCAGGATGGCCACTTATCCTATAGCATTAAGTTTCCATAAGTCTAATAAAGGCTCCTAATAAAAAAAGTCAATCCATATAGATAATATTATCTACAATAATATTAACAGACTAAAATAGGTATAGAGAAAGGAAGCATGTTGGGGAAATTATTTTATTTTTCTGGAAAATGAAAGATACAGAGCTAAATTCTCTGGGTGCATATTTGCACATTGATTCTCTAATGTCTTAGATTTAACAAGAAGTTTGATACTTTATTTTCTTCAGTCACAGCTGTATGAGCTCCTTGTGTGAATTTAGACTTTGGCACTTTTTGTGTTTATTAAATATGTATAAAGTAATATATATATATATATATATATATATATATATATATATATATATATATATATTCTTAGCTTTCTATTACTTTAGCCAAGATAATACTGAGATAATCAAGTTATCTAAGAGAAAAGGTTTATTTTGGCTCATGAATTTAGAGATTTTTGTCTGTAGTCTTTTGCCCCATTGCATTTTGGCCAGTGGTGAGGCAGTATATCATGGTAGAAGCACATGGTAGAAGAACCCCATTCAATTCATGGTCAAGAAAGAAAAAAGCAAGAGGAAGAGACCGGTATCCCAAACTCCCCTTTGAGGGCACTCTTGCAATGGCCTAATATTCCACACTGAGCATCACCTTCTAAAGATTCCACCACCTGCAATGGAGCCATAGGCTTGGACAGGGCCTTTAATACATGGAACTTGGAGACATTTCAGATTTATACACACACACATATATATGTCATAGATGTATATAATTAAATATATTAGCATATTAAACACAAGCCAGTTTAAGTATGTCATATAAATATATTGTAATAACGTGCACATATGTAGGTACACACAAATATAATATATATAAGCACACATATTCATATATAAAGAGAAAGGAAAGCGAGGAACACACACAAATACTCAGATACACATATAAATTTTTCATTAAGCTTATGCATCTTTAACCAGTGGAGAAGAGATTATCTTGGAGGGCAGTAACAATTGTCTTTAAATGCTTGAATGTTTCCACACTTCTACATATAGAACACTGTATAATTGTTATTGTTATCTATTTAATGATAAAAATCAACCAGAGAATCAAACACTCTTTTAAGTTTCTACTCTTAAGCATTCTCTTAAGCTGAACATCTTCACAGTTCCTTGGAGCTATAAACTGATCATAGGGTCACATGAAGTTCAAATACATATTCCAGGCTAAACCATCATTTGTGTAGTATCAGTGCAGACTTTCATCACTTAATCCATACAGCTTTGCTATTCATTTTAATTGATGCTTGTAAGTTGTTTCTCCCTAGTAATTTTTGACTGGATTAAAAGGACCAGGCTGATCTTATTGCCTGGGGAAAGAATAGAGCAACAGGGAAACATAAGCCAGACAACATCTCAAAGAACTTCAAGATATTTCCTAGTTTGAGAACAATGAACTATTGGCACACCCTGAAAAGAATGGGCAGAGATGCAGAAAAACCCTCAGGAGAGTATAATGTCATAGAAAACCAGTCGAGGAACATATTTACAGAGGGACAATGTCAGAGGTACCAAATGCTATACAAATGTCAATTAAGTTGAGAGTTATTAAATGTCTATTGGCTTTACTGACAGAAACTGTTTTGGGGCTCAGTAAGAGCTATTTCATTAATAAGAGCAAAAGTCAGATTACAGTAGTTAAAAGTTTCTGGGAAGTAATGGAAACAACTCTGTCATGTAAGAAAGCTTGTTAAAGAAGGTTGATGTTGAAGAGGATCAGAAAGACAGACACTAGTTAGAAGAGGAGTGTGAGCTGAGCCTTTAGCTTCATGTGTAACAGGGTAGTAGCCGGAAGCAAATCAGTTTGAGGTGTAGATCAAAAACTGGCATTGTTTCATAAGGTCATAGAAAACAATGTAGTTATTCTGCTTTTCATGGAGTACTGTAAAATATTTTATGTATGAGCAGGAATAAGAGTTTAGAAAAGATGATAGTAAGTGTTCTTGAATATAATCACATATTTTTAGTGGCTTTAGTCTGCTTTTCCACTTATTTCTTAAGCAAAAAATTGTTTTTGTGGTTTTGTCTGGAAGTAGTCTCACCCAGAGCATAAGCCAATGGAACAGATGAGTATTTTTATAGCTTCCCTTATATTTTGTGATTCAAAATACTAAGATAAGTGTATGTTTGTTTGTTAGTTGTTTTCTGATGAAAACAAAGAGGCCCTTTGATTCCTTTTTGCAATGATGGGTAGGAGTATGTCATTATGACCTGGTTTTGTGCAGGCTTTGGTTGAATGTTGTCTTAGACCATGAAAGGCAATTCAACAATAGTAACATGTTGGAGAATTTTGAAATTTATTCTCACCAAGATATTAAACATAAATATCTCTGAGCAAAATACTTTACAGGCAATGATTACTATGACTTGTTCCAAGAGAAATTTATATCTATACTGACATTTCAACATTTGAAATGAAGGAATATCTTTTTAAATGTGTGATTTCTCAATATCTCACATATGAAAACCACGAAATAAAATTATTCTCTATGTTATTTCAATGTAAAATCTCACCAAAGGCTTTTAATATATATATATATACATATATATATATATATATGTATATATATATATATTCATGAGATACAATACAGAAAATGTTATAATAAACTTCATATATATGAATTGAATCATTTTTTCTTGCAATAATAAAATTAGCTTCTTCAAAACTAAACCAACTATATATCAAATGTGTAAAATTTATACTAGCTCTATATTTTCACATAAAACTGATGGCTTAGGAGACAACCAAACAAAACAATTAACTTTTTACTTTATCATAATTTTAGAATAAGAAGTGAGATTCTAGGTACTGATTTTGTTAAAATGATGAATAGTATTTCCTCCAGAAGTATTAAAATAGGGCATTCTATGGAAAGGATATTGTTTTCTAATAAAAATAAAGAGGAAATTAAATCACTAATTTTAACATATTATATAGTATGTTGAAAGCATACTTGAAAGAATTTATTGGACTTCCTGAGATTAGTAATTTAACTTGTTGCACTTTTGACTGTTTAAAATTAGATTTCTATATATGAATCAAAATAAATATATTTATATTTAGTATTTAATCTGTGCTGTATTGCTAGGGAGCAAATATTTTCCCGGGTTATGTGAAGCTCATTTATGTAATTTATCATGTAAGTTCAGCCTCTCAACTTTTTTAAACACAAAAGGAAGGTTTTGAAAAGCATATAGCCAATAGAAAAATAGATGATTCTTAGCATTGGATAAAAACAGATACGCTATAAGTTAGGTACCTTTAAATTTTGCAATTTTTTTGTCCTTGGAAAATTCAGGTAGTTAATGACCTTAACAACACAATAACAATATTATATACCTATTATAAATTAAGAGAATTAAATCGTAAAACATTTTTATTTCCATAAAAATAAAATATTTTCCTAAATTTAGCTGCATTATATTTCTTTATAAATATATATTTGATGAGATATCTATCTGTGTATCCATCTGATAAGGTGCAGATATACTTAAAAAATTGGCTAGAAGTCAGCATACATTTTTAAAAACTCAAAACACTTTCCACTGAAATAAAATAAGAGTAAGCATTTTTGTAACATTTTCTTTGCCATATAAATAACTATTATATACTTATATTTGTATTTCTGAGTTTTGATGTAAGGCATTCTTTTTATAATTCTCGTTTCTTCTAAAACATATTAGTTAAGTCAAAGTATTATATTGGATGACATCAAGTATGCATTTCTTAGTATTTGAAAGACTTTTGTTTGCTTTATTTTTATTCCAGGAAATATAGTTCTGTGAATAAATGACTTTATAACTAAACCAAGACAGGTGAACTGATAGTCAGTTATTATGGCTACATAATTAATGCCTTTCCCTTAAGTGTTTTTCATATAATACATTATAAACTCTTTCACTTTTAATAATTCCAGAGTTTCTCCTGCAATACTATTAAGCTTAGTTTATATATTTGAATCTGTTAATATATCTGGGAGACTAAGTTATTGTAGAGATTGTTTTGTTCGTTTTTCAATCCTAACTCAATTTTTTCAACAAATATAAGAAGCTGCTTCATTAATGTCCTGTGTTTTGTTCTATAGCAATTGAGTTAGTTTATGTTCTATATCAATTAAATTAGTTCATTATGATTTCATGGTGTTAAAAAATTTGGGAAGTCATATACAACTTGAGGTTAAATGTCAATAGTTAGGATTAATGTTGAGCAACTAATCTGTACTTTGATTCATTTCTTAAGATGTATTCAGTTAAAAATTAGTTTCTTTGCTAGATTCCTTAGGCTACTAAGCAGATAAATAGTCTGTGCTCTGAATAGACTATTGATATGATAAATAGTATTGGATGTCAAGGAATAAATCAAACACATGAAAAAAGCATTAGTTAATATCAAAATCATCAAAATATTAGTTAAATAAAGTTTACAAAATAGCACTCATGCACAGAAAGCAGATATTACAAGCATTTAAATTACTCATTGCTATTTTTACCTAATAAACCCAAGCATGAAAAATTATTATAGTATTAGATTAAAAACTGTTCAATGGTGGGCTGGGGATGTGGCTCAAGCAGTAGTGCGCTCGCCTGGCATGTGTGCGGCCCGGATTCAATCCTCAGCACCACATACAAACAAAGATGTTGTGCCTTCCGAAAACTAAAAAATAAAAAGATTGAAATTCTCTCTCTTTCTCTGTCTTTAAAAAAAATTTAAAAATGTTCAATGAGACAGGATCCTATTTGTATTCATGTGTAATCTTGACACGTAGGTTGCGAACATTTTATTAGATTCCCTTAAAAGATTTAAAATTCCCAGAATTCCTTGAAATCTTGTGACAATGCAGTTTGATCTACTCATGATGGATTGGATTGTTTGGACTTGAAAGTCAAAAATTCAGGTGGACATATAGGTCATCTATTGTATATTGGAAATGATGCATCCAAGCCAGAAGGTACAAATAAGGTGCATGTGCAGGTATCCCAGTCTGCCATGTGGCCATAATGATGATATCAACTTTCCTCCCTCAGATCACACACCTTAATTTAAAAAGAGTTTGCATGATTGACACAGAATGAAGGAAAGGCACAGTGTGGTATTTTGGATGTGCAAGATTGTATGAAAAAGCAATAAAAACCGAATTCTAGCTGTAATGTTGTTCCACTCAGAAGTAGCCTTCACAAAAGTCTTCCTAATGAGCAGGAAATCTTTGGGTGGCTCAGCAACTACAGTTAAAAGGATGTAAAGCACAAAGTTCCTAGTGAATCATTGGGAACAATGGTAGGTGATGCCTCCGCTGCTTGTGTGCCTTGGTTTCTGAATCTGTGTATTCTTCCTTTTGAAGTCACAATGCCTTAAAGCAATCTCTGATGTAAGTCTGCATTGCATCCTGGAAGGCAGCACTGAATCCTCTGAGGGCACTCTATTGGTTCATCACTTTAGCTTCACCTTCAACAGATCTTTTATAGTGTCTGTAGCCCCTACATGGTTCAGAACATGGTACAACAGTGAATCTCATGATGGTGAGTCCATTCCAACATATCTCCTATTGTGAAATTAAAGTTTCTTTCTTGCATGTCTGAGGACAGTTCCTTCATGAGGAAACCACAGTCTTTCCTTATAAAGCCTTCAACTGTTCAGATAAGGACTACCCATGGTATGAGAGATAATCTGCTTTATTCGGAATTCACTGATTTAAGTGTCATATACATCTAAAAATACACCTTCTCAGCTACATATAGCTAAGTTGGAGTTTGACCAAATATCTGGGTTCTCTTAACAGAAAAAAAAAAAAAAAACGGCAGATGACACTTGCAATTTATACAGATGACAAAATGTAAAAACATCTCCTACTTCTGGGGGAAAATAAAAAAGAAAAAATTTAAGAGATTTGCTATCCTCATTTCAGTCACAACAAGCTTTCCAAATTAGCTAGGGAACCAGAAAATCAAGTTTTGGGTACATGTTAGTTTAAATTTAAGTGATTAGAATGAAGGGTATGATTCAGTTCTGGGCTTGGAAAGAATATTCCTCGCATAAAAGTTTCGCTTATGAAAACAGAAGTAAAGTGACCTCTAGGTGTTATGGAAACCGGTAACATATTCTCCATTATATTTTGAATGACAGTCTTGTTCAGAATATCTGATTGAAGTGATGTAAGGCCTTAGTGCAGAGGCAGACACAGGAAATAAAAGCCATCTTATGTTTACAGGAAACAGGTCATTTTCTGTTCTTTTTCTTTACCCTTTTTCATTGGCCCACATACGTATCAAATTTTCTGTTGAAGTACCGATGCAGAAGAGAAATATAGAACTAGATTGTGTTTCAAACACATTCAGGATATAGACTCTGTTTCCAGAGGAATCAAATTTGTATTTATAGATAGATTCAAAGTGAAAGGGATGTTTTTATTGCATTTATTCTTAAATTTATTGTCAAGGGTCATTTTATTTTTAATCAAGTATTTCAAAGAAAATTTTTGCCTGGAGTAAAATTAAGGTCATACTTAAAACCAAAGTTAATATTTTGAAATTGATGACTTGGAGACAATTTTTTTGGTACTATACTAAAATGGAGAGTGTGGTAATAGAAACAATAGATATCTGAGAAACTCTCTTTATTTTGGGGCCAGAATCTTCAAAGAGTTGATAGATCTTCATAAAGTTCTCTTACCCTCGAAATACACTATCCAGTGAGGTAGACTAAACCAGGATCTTTAATGCAATATCATCCATAGAGCAAATTATGAAGATAAAACAAAGAGATTGAAAGTATGAAGAGATACACTCAATATTCCAAAGATGGTAGCACCTATGGACTAATCTGGACACTTCAAGGCACTGTGTCAACATAATTAAGTAGCTCAGAAATTCATTTTAATGCCAGGTGCCAAGGTACATTCCTGTAATCCAGCAGCTCAGGAGGTTGAGGCAGGAGGATTGTGAGTTCAAAGCCAGCCTCAGCAAAAACGAGACTCTAAGCAATTCAGTGAGACTGTCTCTAGATAAAATACATAATAGAGCTGTGGATGTGGCTCAGTATTCGAATGTCCCTGAGTTCAATCTCCGGTACACACACAAAAAAGAAAAAAAAAAAAAACCAACTCATTTATGTTAATTTTAATTAGAATTACCCAATATATATTTGACATAGTTTCAGGTATGAGAGAAAGATAAGGGATTATTTTCATTATGCTATAGTTTAAAACTAAACAAGGAGATGGTGATTTGTGTACAGAAAGTTTTCCATAAGAATTATGTTATAATTTATTGCATATTCTATTGATAGTTTGACTCATAAAGTTAGTAACTTTATGAAATAGTACTCTTTTTAATTGTACAATCAAAAAGATTCACACACATGTTTTTAGTGTTTATGTTTTGTTTCTTTGGGTCAATTCTATAATACCACATTAGGTACTATCTACTTTGCACTTTTTTTGAAAGTGGACATTTTATTTCAATTGTAGATATTGAAATGCACCCTCAGTAAAAGTCCTGGTAGTCCTAAGAGTGCATCAGTAAGCGTTATTTGAGTCTTCATGATACAGAATAAAAACTTGGTGGAAACCAAAGGTTTTGCTAAAGTGACCAACACAGCAGATGGGCCAGAAACTGACTTGTAAACATTAAATATGCTGCAGGGTTAACAGTATTTCCATATGGAAAAATATAAAGTGACTTCAACTTTACATCAAATGAGAAACAAAAATTCAATCCAGATGAATTGTAGCTCTTGATTGGAAAAGATAATGTTTTTGAGAAAAGACAACTGTTTGCTTTTATATTTACCAGAGTTTTCTAGAATATAGCTATACCTTCCTCTTACCCCATTTACCTTTTCACCCTCACCATTCCTTGCTACTTGTTTCTCAACCAATGAAATATTTTTTCAAGTAAACAGTGAAGTCAGAAGGCCATCCCAGATTTTGAAAAGGTATTTCTGTGTGTTTCATGCTTTCTTCACTGTTTTCTTAAGTTATTAGAATAGTCAGATTTGTGAACCAGCATAGATCACCAATTAGGATAGATGGCAACACAGACTTTGGTTTTTACTCTTTTATTCTTTTACTATTTGCAAGGCACCCTTTTTATACTTCCTTCAGCTCATTGTTCAGGTGGCTATATCTCAGGAAGTTGTTTGTTCCCTAAACATTCCATATAAACTAGATGTTTATCATTTATTTTATGATAAAGACCAAGTTTGTGGTTAGAGTCTGTAAACAAGTCTGGATGGCGCCTGGCATTTTGCAGAGGGAGTGGTTTGTGAAGTAATGCCAGCAAGCCATTAAGTGTGGAGATTCCTTATTGGTTGACAGTTGTATCTAGTTTATGTTAATTAAGATAAGCTTGTGGAATGTATATATACCCCTCCAGTCCTACAATAAACGGCTCCCACTCCTGCTGTATCAATCTATGCAAGTTGCTCATCACCCCCGGGTTGTTTTGCTGCAGCCGGACTGCGGCAGTTTGTTTCATTAGTTTTATCATAAAGGGGTTTTTCTGTATTCTTTATTAATTTAATTTAATTAAAAAAATATTCTAATTTGTTTTATAGGACACCAGAATTCAATATAATTCATATTACCCATATAGAGCACAATTTTTCATATCTCTGGTTGTATACAAAGTATATTCACACTATTCATGTCTTCATACATGTATTTAGGGTAATGATGTCCATCTCATTCCACCATATTTTTTTACCTCCTTTCCTTCTCCCTTTTCCTCCCTCCTCTTTTCCCTATCTAGAATTTCTCTAATCTTCCATGCTCCCACTCCCAATACCACTATGAAGCTGCCCATGTCCTGCGAGGGAGTGGTGTCAGTGATTTCTGCTCAGATGGGTGGCTTAAAGTTCTGTGCAGATGTTGATAGTGCCCGCTAGGGTACCTGGTAGTCCTACGTGGATGAGTAGTTGGGAGACTTACTCTGATGCTGAGGCCTGGAGCCCTGGATGGGTATGGTGACTGTGATTCCTGCATAGGAGCAAGAATATCACTTGCAGAGAAGCAGTATTCTCATTACTTGAGTCCTAAGTCATGGAGTGACATAGAATGCTGCCTCCCTCTGGCCCACCATCTTGGATCTCTTCATAAAGTTTTAAATGTTTGTATAATTAATTCATTAAGTTAACTGAAAGAAATTATTTGGTTGTTTCCATTGAATCAAATGATTTTAAGGATGTTGATTTTTTCTTTTCTCCTCTTTATGTTTCTTCTTTTCTCCCCATCAATTAATCACTAGGCTCTGGAGCAGAATCTGGTGTTTGAATTTTCCATTGTTGTCAATGTTCAGTAAATATTTTGAATAATTAATTATATCATTCCAAGTTGATGAAAATATTTATGGATTAACACCTTTTGACTTGAAAGTGTGGTCTTGAATGAATACCAGTGGCATCAATTGAGAGCTTTCTAGTTTGCAGAATCTTCATTTTAACAAAATAACTTTTTTTCTGCATATTAAAGATTGAAAAATATTGAATTAATGTACATGGATATCTATTTTAAATAAATAGCAGTCAAGAGTCCAAGACTTTTGTATCTATGTAAGGTTAATTATAAAATGCTCCTAGAAACAAAGACTATCTAAGAAATAATTGAGATGAGGCAAATGGATCCAATGAATAGAATAGGTAGGAAAAATGGAGTATTTTAAGAAAAGCTTTTAGATAGAAGCAAATAAATTGCATATAAAAGGAATCGGGAATATATAAAGAAGTCTATTTCACCAATGACAGTTGCATGGAATGAAGCATAAGGACCAAGATAAATGAAAAAACAATTTTAAGTGTACCCAACACCTAGGAACTGAAATGTCTTTTTCAGACATAAAGAAAATTCACAATCATAAAGACATTCAAAATAGAGTGTTTAATATCACATATGGGAAAGTTTATAACATATTGCTGGTATTTCTGTGGAAGTAGAAGTTGTCTATAGCTTTATTATAGATATTATTCAATTTGTGCTTCTCTCTCCCTCTCTCTCTCTCTCTCTCTCTCTATCTCTCTCTCTTACTAGCTCATTTCATCAACACTCATAGGTGAGAGTCAGTAGAAGTGGATCTTTATGTATTTATTTATGAGAGAGAGAGAGAGAGAGATAGAGAGAGAGAGAGAGAGAGAGAGAGAGAGAGAGAGGGAGAGAGGGAGAATGGGAAAGAGAGTTTAAGCAATTCAACCTACTTTCTCTATAAGAGCAAAACAACAGCAGGTGATTTGAATGAGGATTTTCATGTGTAAGAAGCACCAAAAGATAGATACCTCCTAGTATATTTTAATTACCAAAAATTCAGTTTGAATAAAAAGGAAGAAAATTTTAAATATAATTAAGCTACCTAATGGATTTATTACAATTTTTCTTGACAACCCGTTTTATAAAAATGTGTTTCCCTGGAAGGCAGGACACCTGGTGTCATGAAGACTTCCTAAATGTTCTTTGGTAGTGGCAGAATGTGATAATGATTGATTTTTGCTGAAAGTTTTATATCAAATGCCAAATTTAACACAGCTGAATAAAATGTAAATACACAATGTGAAATATTCAAAAATATTCAGTATGCTCAACTGTAAAGTTGTTCACCCATACACATTAAGATTCTTCTGAATCAAAAATAAATTGAATAGAATAATAAATTTCCACAAAACTAATCCAAAATATGCTTTTGGGCTAGTTTTATGGAAATTTCATCTCAACAGAAGATACATGGCTGAATAGGCTAGATAATGCTTACCATGACCTCCAAAAATTCTATTGATTTGCTAACTCAAATAACAAAAAAGATAAATTTGAAATTCATAATTTTCTTTGTATATACTTGTTCTGATCAAGTTATTGTATACATGTGTATATAACTCAGCTACAGTGAGATTATCAGTATAATCTGTATTGTCTCTTATAATTCCATTCTTGGCTCATACTATCTCCTCAGATTGGGATAATGTTCTTATAGTCATGGTTCTCATGGAACACTCAGTCAATTAAAAGCTAGATTAAAAATCACTTGCTAGGAGACAGATTTCCTATTATTTTAGTGATCACATGTCAGAAATCCATATTAGAATGCAAGCTGGCAGAGATCAAGGACATTTTATTCATCTCTATAATCCCAGGTCTAGCAAAGCAAGCAACATCATCCTGTCTTTACAATATAGCTTGAATGAATAAGTACAAACAGTACAGATCCTAAAGTAGTACTTCATGTCTGTTTATAGAATTTATTCAGCATCAAAACAAGTTATGTTCTTGCTTCTATCAATTAAGAAAGACTAATATATGATATGTCATTAAAATATGAAAGTCTTGGTTGTTTAAAATATGAAGATTTGTGTCAGATGTGTTTTATGTCTGTCATGGTTGGTGGGGGTCCTCACTTATTATGATCAGTAAAGGACCCAGGATATTGTCCTGTTTGAATTTAAAAGCTTAACTGGACAGTGACTAACAGCACTTCACACGTTATTAGCCAAACAAATTGCAAAACCAAACTTTATTCCAAAAGAAAATTCCAATGAAAGGAAGCTAATCCTAACATATGTCTGTTTGTGAACAACTGGAGATGTTTGGGTAATATCATTAATGATGATTACTACATCAACTTTATTCAAATGGAATTAGCTTCAGAAAATAGTAATATTTTACCATCTCTCTTAATGGCAAAATGTATATAGTGGTGATGAGAGAAGAGTTCAGATAGTCAATTTTTCACATGAAATACATGTCATTATTTTAATGCTAGGTGAGTTTGGCACAGATGAAGATCTGCTGCCATTTTCTGATAGATACAACGTGCAAACTTGAGTAATGAGAGAATTAGTTTAAGAAAAGAAAAATATAACCCTATGCTGTTTTATGATGGTTAGCATGCTTTGGGTTACAAATTAATTCATTGAATACACACATCCCCTAATAAATACACATCTCATCGCATTTCAGGTCCAGGCACAGGAAGCACTAGTATAGCATCCTACACATCGTTGGTGTTTTTTTTTTCTTGTTCTTATTGCTAAGACAGATCACATTCATATTTCATATACCACCTATTGCTAGATCTTATGAGAATCCTAAACACAATGTTAAAGGAATTTTATTTGAAATCTATTGTTTGTGTTATGTTCAAGTTTCTAACTGTAAGATCATAGAAGTAAATATCCCTGTGTCTCACATCAAAAGTAACTGAAAAGAAAATATACAGAACATATACAAAAATATATGTGCTGTTCAATAATATTCATACCAAGGAGAACTTTAATTTCTATTTTTGGCATAAACAATGTGTATTATTAATAAAAATGTTATTTTTCATAAAATGATTATTAAACACATCTCTATACTTATTTTGCTTTGAAGTTAAGCAGCCATTTTCTGAAGTGATTGTAATTTTAGTGGATGTAGGATTATGAAGTTTGGAGAATAATGCTCTTATTTAAAGTACACCTATGTACCTAATTGCCTTGTCAACATGAGTAATATTCAGTGAAAGAATTCTTGGGGCATTTACAGGTCAAGTCCCTCCTACAGGCACCACTGCCTTAAAAAGTTCACAGTCACAAAACGTTCATGTAAGTGCTGGCTGACATCCCACGGTAACAAAATCCTGCATAGGTACTGAGAATGAATTCCTGAGCACTCAAGAGTTTTCATCTTCAAACGTCATGTTGCAATTGCCAAAAGTTTTATTCCTTTTTTTTTTTTAATTGAACCGAGAGGCATTTAACCACTGAGCCACATCCCCAACCCTCTTTATGTTTTTATTTTGAGACAGGCTTGCTAAGTTGTTTAAGGCCTCAGTCAGTTGCTGAGGCTGGCTTTAAACATGAGATCCTCTTGCCTCAGCTTCCCGAGCTGTTGGGATTACAGGGGTGTACTACCACACTGGGCTCCAAAAGGTTTATTTTTTATTATGAATTCTTTACCTCTGCCCTGAACCCCATCCACCCTCAGATCATGCATGCTAGGCAAGTGCTTTACCACCAAGCTGTAGCTCCAACTCCAGTGTTTAGCAAATGAATTTCAGCCTGGTAGCCTCAGAAACTGACGAATCCTATGGCCAACAAAGAGACCAAGGTAATATGGACAGGGGGATCTGCTAGAATCACTGCATCCTGTTATTCCAGTTTCACCAGCTATTAAATATTTATTTTCTCATTCTCTCTGGATAGCCATACGTAATATTATGACTTTCCAGAACTGAGAGAATGTTGTAGACATCATACCCTTACACCAAAATACTTCAGTGTTTACTTTCTAAGAACAAGGACTTTCTCTTTTGTAATCACAGACCAATTATTGTAATCAGAAAATCAATCATTTATTCAGTAGTAGTATTCTATATACGGTCTGGATTCATGTGAACAGCCCCATTTATGTCTTTTATAAAGTCTTTTCCTGTCTCCCATCAGCATTTGTGATCATCATATATTTTAGGTTCCATATAATCAAGAACAACTCTTAAGCCTTTTTTTGTCCTTCAGGATGTTGATGTTTTGGATCACCTGTTATGCATAATGCCCCTCAGTTTAGAATGGCTAGGTGTTTGACTATGGTAGGTCTAGTTATGTGTTTTTGTCAAGAACAACACAGGAGTGATGTGATCCTTAGTGTATCCCATCAAAAGGCTTAAGATAGCAATTTGCCTCATTTTCTACCTTTCTTTTAAAAACATTTTTTTTTCTTTTAGTTGTCAGTGGATCTTTATGTATTTATTTATGTATGTGTACGTGGTGCTGAGGATCAAACCCAGTGTCTCACATATGCTGGGCAAGTGCTCTATTACTGAGCTACAAACCCAGCCCATCATTTTCTAGCTTTCTCGTGGGGGAATTCTAAGTCTGATTAGGCTTTGTTTCTGGTAGAAACAATTTTGGTATGTTTTATTTGTCTTAAAAAACATTGATTTTTGGGCTGGGGGGGTTGTGGCTCTGTGGTAAGAGTGCTTGCCCAGCCCATGTAAGGCACTGGGTTTGATCCTCAGAACTACCAAAAAAAAAAAAAAACCCTAAATAAATGAAATGATGGTATTCTGTCCATTTACAACTAAAATACAAATAAATAAATAAAAAGAACAAAAAAATTGATTTCATCCAGAATTTTCAAATGTATGTGTAGTAACTTCTTAAATTTTGAAAGTCTGTTGTTATGATTATTTCCCTCTGTCACTAAAGTTCTTATATTATGTTTTTATCCTTTTGTTCCTGATACTTTAGTTAGTGGCTTTTCTATGTTGTAGACATTTTTCAGAGGACAAGCTTTGATTCGATTCATTCATTTTGCCTCTTTTCTATTTTTTGACTCATGTATTTGTGTTTTTATGATTATTAATTTATTTTTGTTTTGTTTTTGAATGGGATGTTAAATGTATTTATGTTGAAAAGGTACTTGGTATTACAAAACTTGTAAGCTGTTTTTAGCTTGTATGTATACCTCTGATTTGAAAATTTTAAAATCATTTTCAAGAAATTTATTTATTTTTGTTTTGAATTTCCTCCTTGACTCAACATTTCGATGCTAATATGTTTTAAAAGTGTCAGGTGAGACAGCCTTTTTGTTTTTGCTTTTAATTTCTACTTTTATTACTTTATGGCTAGAAGGGTTCTATGTTATTTTTGTTCTTTGGACTTATTTTTTTGCCATCCAAGATTGGTTTGTGAATGTTGTGTGTTCTTAAAAGGAGGTATCATCTGTGTTAACAGTTTGTTCAAAGTTCAACATATATCTGTATGTGCTACTTTATCAGTGATGTTATTTAGAGCTTCCAGGTTTTATTATTTATTTATTTATTGTTTGTTTGTTTGTATTTTGTTTGGTCCATTCAGACTGTCTTGGACTGGGGCTAGTGTGTTAAAGTCTTTTGTTACTAGTGTGTTTTTCCTTTCTCCTTGAATCTTTTATAGTTCTGCTTTATGGAAGTTGTTGTTGCCTTACTGAATGCCTAAGGAGAAATAACTTGTGTTTTCACTTGACTTTATGCATTATAAAGTAGCCTTTTAGTGCTTTGAGTGTCAAGATGTGTGATTCCTGTTTGCTTCTTGTGTTTGCCTGGTGTATATATTTGCCTATTCTTTTGTTATTATCCTTTCTCTGTCTCTTACACCCAACATTTTGTTAGATTTTACTTTGTTAGCCAACATGGAAAAAAGTTGTCCATATTGGGAAACTTAAACTTTTTTTTTAATAATAAAATCAACTAACATTTATTTTGTGATTTTATATATATAATTTTGTGGGACTGCCATAACAAGTTACCTACTCCAGGTGGGTAACTTAAACTAAACTTTTTAATAATTATTAACAGATGAGTTAAACACATAATATTTATTGACATGATCACTATATTTGGCTTTAGTTTTGCTTTATTGGTTTATATTTATACATGTGTATTTAAATATAATTTTTTGCCATATAGTCATTTTTATATGATTAATTTTTGGGGAGGGATTTTGATAGTTTTTTTTTTTAAATCTAATGGTTACATTTGCATACACCTTTTTTTTTTAACTTACCCAAGTAGCTGAGGTTACAAGGAAGCACCACTACACCAAGCACACATACCTTTTACTTTTGGCTTTTTCTACTGACTCTCACCTATGAGTGTTGATGAAATGAGCTAGTAATAAACCCCCTTTTCCCTTTCCCCGTTCTAGCATCTGGTTTGGAGGAAAAAATTCCTCTTATTTCTAATTAATAGTTTTAAAGTGATCTCTGAGCTTTTTAAACTTTTTTTGTGCTATTTTTGAATTGTATTGACTATATGTTGTCAGAGAATGGAGCCATTTATTACTACACTTTTCCCCATATAACCTTATAAGTTTCATTTATGAAAAGTTCTCTAAGTCCTTAGTAGCACTGATTGTACCATGTAGCATATATCCTTTTTATACTAAAAGGCTTTTGAGAATTTTGTTGGACATATGGTGGTCTAAATATATATTCACATAACACTTCTTCCTGGAACTTCCTAAAATGAACAAGTCAAATTGGAAATAGAGAAGAAAACAACTAAAATTTATATTCACTTTATGAAGTTTACAGTAAAATCTGGACCCACTTAACAGGAGTATACTGAGATGTGACATTTCTGCCCATCTCTGGCTGGTTGCAGGTGTCTCAGCATAAGTAACAAGTCTCTGAAGGCACCATTCAAGCTGGGAGGTGAGGAATGAATAGGCCATTGCCAAAGAAGGCACATTCTCGCAGTGGTTCATTTCCATGCCACCAAATAGCGGGGTCTGCGGGGCTAAACGAGCCATGGATCATGCCTTAATGCTGTTTTTATGTTTTTGACTTGGCTTCCTGAAAGGAAAAGCCTCTGAGGATGGTCATCTTATATCTGAGTAGGGATTGCTGATTGAGCCATTTCCCCTTAAGCCCCTTCACCCCCACAATGAGCTTTGTAGTTTTATGTGTCCCCAGAACAAAGGATATAATAGAATTACTGTGAAAGTATAATATATCCAAGTTCAGGCTCTGACAGCCTACTATTCCAGTGAATTCTTAACCTTTTCCTTCCTATTAACACCTAAAGATTTGTACAGAGAATGCTAGACATTGTATTTAGTATCTCTGTAAATGGGAAAAGAGTTATTTGATTGTTGAGCAAGTAGCAAGTCTAGAGAGCAGAAAATACCCTTCATGGGACCCATGCATAAAAAATAAGGATAGAAAGATGACAAAGGAAAGTAAATGAGAAGTAGATTTTGGAAAAAGGAATGCTTCAGGAATCAGTAACATTTTAAGCAAAGACATTTTGCTCTCAAAAACTTTTTGACAACATGGGTTTAACAATGTTAAAGAGCAAAAAAATAATTTAAAAAATTGGAGATAAAAAGAGGATGTGAAAGTGAGCTGACATCTGTAAGGAAAGAAATAAAAATCATTTCAGAAATGAAAACCGTGTTGGAAGCTAAAGGAAGTAGTACCATGGCTGCTGAAATCTCAGCTGCAGGGAGGATAAGCTTTGGGAAGTTATGGACACAGGCATTTCTGATTGTATCAGTGTGCTTTGGTCCCTGTCTTTGGATTTTTTTGTCCTAAGAGTTTTCTCTTTACACACTGCAGAGAATCAACTTGCAGAGAATGCTGGAACCAGGAGAAGCAGGTGCCCACAGTATGGGGCCTGGCGGGGAACTTAGTTTCATTCCCACAAGTACTGTATGGCTTTCAAGTCTGGAGCCTTTAAGGGTCTGTGCTGGTTCTTAGCTTTTGCTCCCAGTGGCTTTCTTAATGTCAGAATTCCAGGGCCAAAATCTTTCTGTTGTCTCTTCTTTTCTTTGTGGTTTAATATAGCTTTTAAAAAATATGGCTTTAGTTTTAGTGAGGCTTTGGGAAAGAGTGAAGTTAGACTGTTTATTCCACCATTTAAACAGGTAAAGCACTTTCTTACACACCATTTTAACTTGGAAGTCAGAGCTCATTTTATAATAACCAGAAACCCCAAAGCGAGCTGCATATTGTGCTGTATCCCTGTAATCCCAGTAGCTCAGGAGGATGAAGCAGGAGTATTATTAGTTCAAAGCCAGCCTCACCAATTTAGCGAAGCCCTAAGCAACTCAGGGAGGCTCTGCCTCTAAATAAATATAAAAAAGGGCTGGGTTGTGACCCAGTGGTTAAGTACCCCTGGGTTCAATCCCTGAGGGAAAAACAAAACAAAACAAATAATAATAATAAAAAATCTGAAAGGAGAAATAGACAAGTTTATTAAGTAATGTAAAACCAAACAGGCCTTCCTAAGTCCCTTGTTGATCACTGGTACCTCATATCCTTTTGCCTTCAATCATATTTCTCCATGACTGACCGTTCCTCATCAAGTCCACTATGAAAATCACTTTAATTTAACTGAGTTCCCATTTTGTTATAAAGGCTCTCAAGTCATGTGGAAGTTATAATTTGTATTCTTTTCTGTTTTCTGTTTTGATTTTTGGTTGTACGATCTTAATCATGAACCCAAGATGAGTAGAAAACATTTTCCTCCTCCACATTAGCATTTCTGCTTTTTGATAGAGGGAATAAATAATACATGGCATGATGAGTACAGTTCTGCTATGGACTGAGGTTGAAGAAGCTGCATCTTTGTACCAAAGACCCTACAGACGTGTGACCTTGGCTAAGTGGAACATCAGAGGTGTGGTGTAGATTGGGAGCCAAAATTATCTTGGGCTATTTTTGTCCCTTTTAACAGTCACTTCTTATCAACCTCTGTATCTGACACCCTTGTGACTTACAGAAAAATCTCTCAGAATGTATTGCTAAGCTTGAAACACCTCTAGCCTCCACCAACCTCAAAGCTGAGACACCTGAACCCTGTGGAGGAGACTGTGCCATCTCACTGGGGTTCGAGTGCTGGAAGACCTCACCCGTGTATTTAGTAAGTACACTGACTCATGATTTTTTATTCTGTGACTATGAAAGTTCATGTAACCTCTTTCACAGTGGAACGCCATCCAAACTAACTTGAATCTGTGTTTCAAGGCCATGGTCACACTGATATTTGGCTCAAAGTAAACTATTTTCTTATTTCCTTTAAAGTTGAGTCATTATTTTACATCAACAATTTTGAAGAAACTGGTCCCATTGGTAGTCTGGGGGAAAAGGAATTGGGTACTCTGGGACAACGGTGTCATGCTTAAGAGTTTCTGTTTACCCTTTTTAACTTCTGAATTTGAACTACAGAAATACCTATCCTACACTTCTATAAGTATCTTTTGTCCCTATACTGGGGAGACAAAATATACATACACAGCTTTACTACAAGATGGAAAATGTGACATGCTCTGAGGCAGAGGACAATTGTCCTGGGCTGGGCTGGAGAATCATTAGGCAGGAGTGAGAACTTATGTTTTTATGTGTGTCTATTTCTCTATTTTTTAAGGTACTGAGACTGAATCCAGAACCTCACCATACCAGCAGGTGCTCTACCACTCAATGTCCTAGTGAAGCCATACTTTGAGAGCAAACTCCATTCTCCTCTTCTCCTGGCAGGTGGCATCAGCTCAAAGTGTGGCACCTGGAAGAGCCAGCTTCTTCCTCTGGTATTGAGAGTGTGTTATGGCTCTCAGGATGGGAGCTCAAGATGGTGGGCCATGCCCACCACTGTTGCCATGGACACCATTGCTCACCGCCAACTTTTCCCTGGGTTCTTGTCTTACAAACCCAACAAAAGAATCCAAGGGTGGAAAGAGCAAGATTTATTCAAGTGTGAAAAAGAACAGAAAATATATCTAAAATGAACAAATAAAATTAGAAAATAGAAACAGAACTCTCACAGGGACAACAGGTGAGCCTGATAGAGGTTGCCGCCTGAATGTGCTAGTCTAGGGGGCTTCTCTACACTTGGGTTAACACCATTGGTCCAAATTCATGCTCATCAGGGCTTGGGAAAGTGCCGTGCTACTGGCTAGCCCTACAATCCCATTCAGCTCTGCCTCACTTGTTTTATACCCATTTGTTGGGAAGCCAGAGGTTCATGAAATTGGGGATGTTGCAGGGTGGGGGTGTATGTAGAGCAGGTGTACACATCACGCCAGCCTGACCCTGTGAGGTGACAGGTCTGCACACTCTGGCTCCCAGCTCCTCAGACCCACACTGGGATGGTGGGTTCTGTGGCCCTCCAGGGCCACAGCTCCAGGACAAGGACTTGGCTTCATTGTTTAAATATACTTCAGTGGCACTAGAAGGAGCTTCTCACCTCTGTGTTCAAGTTCAAAGCCAGCCTCAGCAACGTGGTGAGCTCCTGAGCAATTTAGCGAGACCCTGTCTCAAAGTAAAATATGAAAAAGGTCTGGGGATATGGCCCAGTGTTGAGTTCAATACCTTGAACCAAAAACAAAAACAAACCCATTTGTCACAGTGCCTGAATTAATTTTAATTTTCTTCTAATTCTAATTTTCTTCTAATTCTAAGGCATTATTAAACCTATATTTCTATAGAAAGCTGTTGGTCTTTTAGAGAATATGGTTTTACTTAAAGAGGGTTGGATCTTGGAAGTTTGTTTTTTCATTTATTATTAATTCAACTGTATAACTTCTAATGAGCACTTTTCTTCTTGTCAAGCACCAGGGAAAATGTAGGGAAGAAAACTGTGAACAACAACAAGATGTGAGGTTGAGGCCACAAGAGTTTTCTAAGGTTTTTTGATTCCAAAGAACAATGATGTGGAACCATTGATTCTGAGGAAAACTATGCCTACAAAAACATAGTGGTGATAACTACGCTTTGTTTTGAAAGATCAATAAGCAGATAATTTTTTTAAAAAATCCCCAAATAGCAAGTAATCAAAAGAATTTAGTTTGGATTTTAATATGTTTTATATACAGAACTTAATTTGAAATTGTATGCATTAGCTATTTGGGGTATATGCAGCAACAAACTAAATGTGCCAAATTGTAAAAATTGACCTAAAAAAGAACATGGAAGCCCATTTGACCCCAATTAAATCTTTCTTGGACTTCATTTCTTTCAGAGAAAGATAATTCCCTAATTCCTTTTGGATTCAGTCTGTGGAGAGCTGCCCTCTCTAAAAACATTTCTTGTTCCAAGATAGGTATAGGCATTTGGGCTTAAGCCATTTTTCTTGCTGCATTAAAAGAAAACATTCAAAGAATATGCCAAGAAAAACTAGCAATTACATAGAGCAATACTAGCAATAAAATAATGGAAATAGCAATTTTTCCCTAAGAAACTTTCAAAGGACAAGGAGTCAAAACATTGTAGTTATTGATGTTCTTGATAATATTTAGAGCAATATTTTCCATGAATAAAAGACACCTAATATACTTGAAATTTTTACTATACTTTAGGCTTTGGAAGCACATTATATAAAGTATACAAACCCTAATAAAGCTCTTTTTTTCTTCAGGAGAGGTTTCCAGAAAAAAAATAAATCAATTAATAAAAAGTTAGTTGGGCACAGTGGCACACATCTATAATCCTAGCAACTCAGGAGGCTAAGGCAGAAGGATCACAATTTCAAGGTTAGCGTCTGCAACTTAGAGAAGCTCCAAGTGACTTGTTGAGACCTGGTCTCAAAATAAAAAATAAAAAAGGGCTGGAGATGTTGCTTAATGGTAAAGTACCCCTTGGTTCAATCCCCAGTATCAAATAAGATGGCCATTAAACCAACAAAAAAGAAAGTGTGTGTGTGTTCCTATGAGATGCATAATGGTGACACCTAAATGATTTTTTTTTCATGGCTAATACAAATACTGCAAATGATGTTCACGTGTTGCTGTCCCAGAACTGGATATACCACAGCTTCATTACAATGTCCACAAAAGGTTCACTCAAATTTGCACTGGATAGGACACTGTTACTATTTAGGTACCTAGGAAAATGTAGCTATAGAAATACTTCCTACAAGCACTTGATTTATCAGCCAAGCCAATTTAGTGATACAAATACCTCTGGATATTCATCAACATTCCCTTCAGATACAAACTAGAAAAAGAGGAAACTCAAACTGCAAATCAATATATTTAGTAGGAAAACCTTATCCTATTGGTGCCAGCTTTGAAACCTAACCCTCTTTCCACCACAGAACTAATAAGAATTTCTCTCCCAGAAGTATGGAGAGTCATGTAACAGCATGTGTGCATGGTAAAAATATCAGGGGCTATTGCTTTTGCCCTAGTACAACACCTGGGATCTTCTTCAGTTTCCTAGAACAGCTGAACAGACATAAAGCAATCAACCTAGAAAATGAGAAATAGAAAAAGTAGACAGAAAGGCTATCAGCAAAAGGTTAGCATGGGTCAAGAGTAAATGCTTCACTCACAGACATCATTACTAATTACTTTATACCTCAACATATATCAACTCCAATGTGTAGCAACAGGAATTAGGTAAGTGACCCAGGTGGCTCACTGAGAAATGGTTATATATAGTCACTTAGAGACAGAAGAGAGAATGGATCATCTGGTATCAATGAAAAGAACTTTTTTTTTTTTTTTAAGAACACGGGTGCTTTGTTCTTACATACAAATCACAGACTGTATAAATCAAACAGAACATTGGCTAATTAAGATGAGTAATTGGGGGAATACCTTTAATTTTGTTTTTATTTGAAAAGGAGTTTGTTTTTATTATGAGATCACACTCTTTCCAATTTTTATCTCTTTATTATGAAATATTCTTCTCATAACACAAGAAAAAGGGGAAAGTACATTTAAATGGGTCACTTTATCTGCAATGAAAACAAAACTTTCTTTTTTTTTTTTACATGTCTCTGGACTGTTAAAACTGACTAAAATCCATTTATACAAGAACAAAGTTCACAGTTCAAGGGGAAATATGTTTTTTTTAAAAAAAGAGCCCCTAATGGATAAAATAAATGGAAAATAGTATCTATAAGTACTGTCTGAAAGAGTTGAAGTCAGTCACTTGGAGAAGTTGAGATGGAGGGGGTAGTGACTGGATAGTAACAAGCTGTTCGCTATCATCAAAGAGGGGGAAAAGGAGGAAATTAGTTTAATTAAAAGCCCAAAAGATTTCAACAGAGGGAAAAAAATTCTTCACTATACAGGTTATCAAAAACATAGAGGGACAGATACTAGGAGAGGAGGATTTCTATCCTGCTGGACATCTGCTATTGGGATAATGTCCAATTGAATTGACGGGTTTAAGAAAAACACTGGCATCGGAGAGGACCCAGGCCTGAATGATCTTTTGAAATCTCTCATGCTTCTTGTGAACTGTGAAATCAGTGGGCTGGGATGAAAGGAGGGAAAATGAGAAAGAGTGGGCAGAGGAAGTTTTATATCCTGCCAACAGTCATTTCAGACTGTAGAGATTGTTCTCTTTGTACTTTCTTCCATGTGTAACTAAAACAACATAATTTTCACATACTTAAATTTCTTTAGGCCACCAATGTGGAGCAGGTGTCTCCATGAGCTGCTAACAAGATTCTGACTGAAATGCAGAGATGCTGAATGAAAGACAAACTAACTTAACCCAGGAAAGTAAGGGAGGCTGGTGTAGACCCTGGAGGAATTTCGTTTACTCACAAGGTTCTTAGGAAGGACTACCAGTTGCAAATTGATTGTATTTTCTCTTCTCCCTCCAAACCTACCAACACCTCGCAGCACACCCCACCCCAAACACACCATCCTAGGGCATTCACAGTTGGGCATTCACAGGTTGGTACTGAAAAAAATCACCACCAAAAAAGACCACGGGGAAAGAGACCCTAAGTAGGAGAGCAACCTCTAGAGGTATTCCGAACATTCCCTTCCTGACTCCTCTATCCCTGTGTCATTTTGCTTTCCTTTCCTGTTGTGTGAAAATGCTCCATAAACTCTCAGAGTAACAACTCCCTGGGGGTCAGAGCCCGGATGGTGCCCCCTCGCTTTCCCCGGGAAGCCCCTCATCTGAATGTAATTGATGTCTCAACAGAGATCCTTGCCACACACTTCAGGCCATCTTAAAGTACTTTTCACGTTTGATAAAAAGACCCCTCAAACTTCAGCCTCTGAGCCAATGAAAACAAAGAATGAGCTGAATAACGTTTCATGAAGTTAACTGCCAAGAATCACACAATCAGAAACCCACTTATAAAACTGGCCATAAAGAAGAATGAAAAAGGGCCATATAAAATTCTTGAAATGTTAGAATCATTATTTATCCTGGGATCTAAGATCTAAAACATAGGATATGTGTTCTCCATTTTTTTTCCCTAAATGAAAACTTTTAAAATACTAATTCCCTTGCTTGAGTGCTGCTTCCTCCCTGAAAGCCATTAGGGTTAATAGCAAGCAGAACCTTTTTTGATCTCTGTGGATGAAAATTGTACATTCTCCGGTTTCCTCATTTAAAAAAATAAATAGGATGGTTATTGTTGATTTTAAACTTGAAATATATGACCACTACAAAAAGGGAAACTCATTTTTGTTCTTGTTAATCTAAGTTAAAGGATGAAGAGGATGAAGACTGTCTACTGATGATATCATTTCATATAAAATATGCATGGGTTCTCTGTAAACCAGCAGCACAGTGTAAGTCAATTTAATGTGTGAGGAAACTCAGGGTATACCAATGCATTATGCTCAGAAAAAAATATTCTGACACAAACACACCCACAAATCTCTGACTAAAACAGACCATAAAATTAATAATTTCTTTGGGTGACATGGATCTATACTTACATAAGCATAAATGGTCATGGGTTGTCAACACAGATACCTCAAGTGATTCACCTAAGTCACTCTTCAAGCTCTAAGCTTGTAAAATTTGAACAGTTTACTTTCTCAAGTCTATACTTCCAATGCTTATTGACAGACTGTTCAGAAGCCAAAGAAACATACCCATAACCACAGTTCTGTGTCTCATAAATGCTACTACAATCAAGAATATACCCCTTTCCCACATTGTAAAAATTTTCAATGAATCTTTAAAAAAACATCTTGGCAAAGCATCTCCCCTTCACAAAGAATGTTTCTCTGGGTGATGATTGCAAGAAGAAGACTAAAGCCCCTTAACTACGTAAGAACTTCTGTATTAATACCTAGCATCAAGCACTAAGGTTTCTCTCTCTTTATCTGTTTTTACAAAATACTTTCTTCTCTGCCTGCCTCTCTAACGGATCAGCAAATGTCAATTAATCTTCATTAATCTGAAATAACTCTATGGTAGCAGAAGCTTATTCTTTCAATTGTGTCAGGGGTATTTTACCAATTAAAGGCTATTATTTACCTCAATACCCTCTACTCTTTCACCCAAAGGGACGTGGGGAACACAGAAAAACAGATGGTGGGACCCTCCCTCCCCTCTCCCCCTAACCCCCTCACACTCACATCCACACATGTACCCCACCTTCTTTATTTTATCAGACTTTCAACATGTATTTGTACAGCTGTAAAAAGTATGGAAGGTCTATCCATTCTAACTTCTGGTCAAATATGTATCAGAGCAAGGAAATCTCCTAAAGCAGTTCTCTTTCCTGGAATGGGTTACTGATTCATAAGCAATCATGTGGTATCCTGTTCCTTCATTTTTATAAGCCAAGGGTTCCTCTTTGTCAGTCTCACGTTTATGATCAAAATAGATGTGGTCTAATGTTAGGCAAATTACATCAGCAACCACCAGGCAGTGGGAGTCTGACCTTTGGTGTCACACATATCTGGGTTCGTGACACGAATGAGACATTTAACCTCTTTAAGTCCGTTTCCTCACTGGTAATAAAATAACTAAAATAAAGTAAAATAAAAGAGCCTAAAAATATTACCTACTTAGAGAAATGTTGCAAAGATTAAAAAGTATAAAAGTAAACAGTGTACAAAGGCTGGACATTGTAAACACTCAATACATTTTCAGCTTCTTGGTCTGAAAATGTATCCCGAGGCTAGATTAATAGGCTACACCAGAAGTAGGTGACACAGAGATGAAGAAGAAATATGCTTGTCCTGCAAGAGGCAATTGTGGTTTGCAATAAGATACAAAAGTGGGCAAGCCAAGGAATACTCAAGGAAATAAGTTATTTACTATTCTTTCAGTGATTTCCCATAGCAATCTCCCTAATGCAACTTCAAAGGAGAGGCCATGAAATGTATCCAGGTCACATTAGTCAGATGTGTGCCTGTGTATGGATTATTCTGTGCAGTACCTATTCACATGTCAAATTAGGAGGTTTGCTTACTCCTTTTGGTCCAGTTATTGGCTAAGTCTCAACCTATCTTCTACCCCTTCCCGATTCTTAACACCCTCCCCTCCATCTCCTTTTAGGATTGATTCAGGATGAGCCACAAGCAAAAATCTTCTGCAACCTCCAAGTTTCTTCTGAACATCCCTTTACTTCTTGGTCTACCTGACTCTCTCCTATGGATACCACTTCCCTGGAAGACTATCAGGTAGAAGGAATATACATCTTATATCACTGGGCCTAGAACATGGATAGGTGACATATGTTCTCCTGCCTATTCCTTCAGACCATTCTCCCTCCCTGTTCCTTAGATGCCTCCAGACGTGTATCTCATTTCATCAGAGGGCATTACCAACTATTCCCCTTAATTGTACTTATCCACCAACTCCTGGGTTACTCTCACTTATGTTACTCTCACTTATGTTATACATTAGAAGATTCTCTAATATATTAGGCCAGGACCACAATCAGTTTTTACAACATCTTTGTTCTAATAAGAAAAAGCAGGGCTGGGGTTGTGGCTCAACGGCAAAGCACTTGCCTAGCATGTGTGAGGCACTGGGTTCGATTTTCAGCACCACATATCAATAAGTAAAATAAAGGTTCAATGACAACTATACAAATATTTAAAAAAAAAGATGGACAAGGAAACCTTTCCTCCAGGTAGACCTGCCCAATCCCATGATGCTAAGTTGAGCAAATGGAGAGGTGCTTAACTCCAGCCACTGATGGCCCCATCATCCAGAGTGAATACTATGCCTAACCATTCATGACACCATTAAACCTAGCCCTTTTCTTTTCTCTCATCTCAGACACATAATGTTACCCTAAACTCAATGTCATGAGCTACACTCTCACATGCTTTTCTCATTTTCTCTATCATACCAAATCAACAATCTTTCCACCTCACTGAGACTTCCACTTCCACACCATCCCTCAATTAATTGTGTCTTCACTTAGCTCCACATCCAACTTAAATTCTATGGACTTTCACCTTAACTTCTCCAGTTCATACACCCTCAATTCTTTTATTCCTTGATTGCTTCATTTGGCACCCTCAATTCTTTTATTCCTTAATTGCTTCTAGTCAAATCTAGCTGGTGTACTTGTCTGAAGTTGTACAGTGATCCTGAACAGAACAGGGGGGACTGGTGCCATATTAAATGCTGACTGGTGCCATATTAAATGCAAGATTAATAACCTTAATGAATGCCCTTAATGCAACAAGATTGTCTTAGACAAATATTTTACATCTTCTCATTATATGTACAAAACCACTTCTATTCTCAACCTCAGCTAATGAACTTATTTCCCTTTTCTTAGAGAAAAAATGAGGCAATAAGAAGGAAAATTCCATAAGCTTCTTCCACAAATACTCACCAACATTCACTTCTAGTGAAATAAGCTGACTCTGTAACTCAGCCCCCACAACTTCTCTTGCTTTGTATCTTACCACACTCTCCCTTATTCAATTTGGCCTCCCAACTATATCGACCTCTATTTCTGGAATATTCTAGGCATTTTCTTGCCTCAAGGCCTTTGTGATTGCTGTTCCCTCTACACAGAACTCTCGACCCTTGAAGACCTTTTCCCTCACTCCACTCAGGGTTTTTTTAAAACACACTCTTCTCCCCATTCTTATGCCTTTATGTATTTTTCCCAGTTCTTACCAGTGAAAGAGGTACAAATTTTACAGATTTACTTTGCTTACTGTCTATCTCTCAAAGAACATATGCTCCACAAGAGATCTGTTTTTGTTATTTACTGCTGGAACTGCAATGCCAAGAGCAGAATTTGGCACCCAGAAGCTCAACGTGCATTTTGAGAGAGAGCACATGAGCACTCACACAGGCAAGCAGTATAGCAAGGGGAACAACCTCAGTCAGATTCTCTTCATTCTATTGAAGGGATGCTCGTTTGCCAGCCCTTCTAGAATGCCAGAAACTGTGCGTCTCTGCTTGTCCTCTGCCTAACCTTAAGGAACTTCCAAACTTCAATGTACAACAACAATGGGGGGGGGTCGTTCTCAAAACGGGTAGGAACAGGGATATCAAGATGAGGGAAAATTTGGTAAACAATCTATAAAACAGTCTGCTTCCATTGGACTAAGACAAGAATCTGAATTTCCTATGCTCAATTCACAACCTCTGCTGCAGATCAGACACAAATGAAGTCACATCAGTCTTATAGGGACCAACAGTTTAAAGTAAAGGGAAGGAATGTTCAGTCCACCCAGAGAGCATACAAAGGGACTCCTATAGCCATTAACAAAATGTATGGGTTGAGGTTATTACTAAAATATGATATGTCTGCAAGGATTGTTTTAAGGTTTGTTTAAAGATGATTTACTGATTCCGATGAGTCCACCAACAAGAGACTTTAATTACACACTCTTCCTCCCAAACCATGATCAGGGACCTTTGTTTAAATTTTTTTTTTTATAGTTGTAGATGGACATCATGCCTTTATTTATTTATTTTTGTGTGGTGCTGAGGATCCAACCCAGTACCTCACACATGCTAAGCAAGCGCTCTGCCACTGAGCTACAGCCTCAGCCCAACAGGGACCATTTTTGAGACCAGCGGATAGAGTGGAAGAGAGTACAGCAGCTTCTGCAATAGAGAACTACATGCAACAACAAATCACAACAGATTTTCAGAGAGATGAGAGTGAAATAACAGAGTTCACAGGTGGAAAAGATCCTCTTAGAATTCAGGAAGGATCTCTCATTTTTCAAAAGTGTTTAAGGAGTAAATATATTATTAGAGCCTTGTTTCTCTGTAAGGAATGGTAACATTAGGTCTAATTTACAAAGGGCAACACAAGGAACAAAGCTATTATAAAACAACTACTTGTAATTATAGGAAAAGTCAGCACATTTAGTCATAAGCACTGCACTCTTAATCCAAACCATAAGATACCTCTAGCACCATCTTAGCTTACATGAGAAATATACTGATAATACTTCAGAAATTATTCAAGAAATACAAAAACATGCACGCAAAAAAGTAAAGAACCAGGCTGGGGTTGTGGCTCAGTGGTAGAGCACTTACCTAGCAAGTGTGAGACACTGAGTTCGATTCTCAGCACCACATAAAAATAAATAAATAAAGATATTGTGTCCATCTATATATATATATATATATATATATATATATATATATATATATATATATATATATTAAAGCAAATAAATGTATACTTTTCTTAAATGCTAACTTTTTTTAAATAAAAAAATGACTGATGATAAACCCTGGTAAGGGATAAAATCTTACAAGAAATTGTATAATGGTGGGGAATTCAAGTAGTAAAATCATTGGAATTAACTTAAGAGAACCAGGGATGATATTTGAAGCTCCTCATACTCGCATCCATTTTCTTCTCCGTTGGCGTTTGCCTCAGCCATCTCTGTGCCATCCAGCTCAGAGTCACAGACTAAATCCAGTGTTCCATCTGCTGGGCATGATGACTCCTCTTTCTATATTATTTTCTTAATGATGATAAATAGAGATATGTTAGCAACTAAAAATATTTTAAATACTTTCAGCATCTTACAGGATTTTCACAGTTTTATGAGATTTGGAGTTTCAATACAGATTTACTTTTTCATGTAAAAGTCACTCCTTTGGGGAGGGGTCAAGAGGAAAAGCCCATTACCACTCCAGATATTACTGTCTAACCTTTTAAATCTACATCAAAAAAAAAAAAAGGAAGTCTCCTTAAAAGGAGTTGTTTCCAATTTGTTTTCAATTATATGTTCTTCCTGATGCAAACAAATGGATTAATAATTTTCATCATTTTCAGCATTTTCAGCATTTTCAGCATTTTCATCAGTGAATTGAACATCCAAGTAGCCCCAAAAAGCAAAGGGGGGAAAAAGTCATTTTGAAAATAGCCTTCGCTATGTTCAGAAACATTCACTATAGCTGAGAGAGAATTCCTACTTTCTTTGCCAGGTATAACTTTTTAAAATTATTTTTTATTTGTTTTAATTAGTTATATATATGACAGTAGAATGCATTTATTATGCACTTTGAGATATCATACATAGATGGGATATAACTTTTGACATTAAAAATAAATCTTCTCGAAGGAAATAAATAAACTTGAAATATAATCCATCATTTATCTTTAACATCCTAAAGGATTTTCATAATAAACAGTAATTATTTTCAAATAAACAGTAATTTATTTTTAATCTATAAAAATAATATTCTGAGTTTACTTGTTCTGTGTAATACAATCCTTTGTAGAACATAAGCATTGATCATCTGGAATTCTGAATTTTAGATGCCATTTCCCATTCTATATGGAAATAGAAATGCTATTAAAAAATTCAGAATTAACTATTTTAAACTTCTTCTATTTTATTCCTTCCTTGAGGTCACTGCTTATTTTCAAATTGAATGCCCAATTAAAATCAGTAAGTTTTCAAGAAGAAGGAATAAATTGATTATTTTTACAAAAGTCAGGAAAGATTACAGGTGTGAAGACCTATCAGCTGATGGTAATTAAGTCAAAGAGTTTCTGGCAACTGTGATTGTCTTAAACTCCTCACTGATGACTCATGATACTCCTCCCTATACATTTTGAAAAATCAAAAGTTTTAAGGAAGCCATAGCTATTTTCCATTGCCAGATGCTGTGGAGAAACCACAGATAAGCTTTCCTTAAAGCAAAATGTCATTGTTTATTCTCAGTATGAAATCATTTTTATGACATCTGAAAACATTTAAAAGGCATAGGGGTCATTCTTCAACCCTTCACTCAAACTTAATTTTGTTTACCTTCTTATGTTTGAAAAAAATGCATGATACATGGTAATAACACACATAACATGCAGAACAATACAACTTACTTTGAGAGCATAGAGACCTGACTTTCCAGGGATTTTGAAGAATGTTCCATCCCCTATCCGAGTGTTAGTGTGAAGCATTGCATTCAGACGGGCTAATGGAGAGGTTCCACTAGAAAATAAAAGTGTGGAAAAACGAAGCGATCTGAGATGCAGCTTCTGTAGCAAAACTGTTCTCTGACTCTCTTAAAAAGAGACCTTCTTGCATGCCTTTTTAAAATATCCTCCCAACCCCGAAAACATCTACATTACAATAACAGGCCAGGCCAGTTTCCCCAAAGTTAATCAGATGCATCCATCTTGTAGGCTTCAGGCAAAATTCTCCTAAATTGAAATTATGCTTTTATTCATAAAGCAACCAACACTGTATTTTAAGGAAACCAAAGCCCAGACTTTTATGTGGTGTTATTTTGTAAAATAACACTATGAGGCCTCAGATTTAAAATATTACAGACAAGTTGATGGTTGCACTTGAATGATCAGGGTGGGTGGCGGGGGGTGGAACCCCCAAGTTCAAGGGCAGCTCCATCTCATAGGTCGAAAAGCAACAAAAGAATAATAAGAACCAGGGAAGAACTGATTTGAAATTATAAGTATATAACTTACTCACAGGACTGCATTTTTCACATGGCCAAATAAGAATATATATCTGTGTTCATATCCCTGATACAACTTACACAATGACATCTTTTTCTCAGATATGTCAATAAAAAATATGTGTTTGAGAATTCTGCCCAGCAATTATGTTCTGTAGAAAAGATGCAAGTGACTGAATTATGAAATCAGTTTTCTTAAAGAAATCAAATATTAAATTATGATTAAAATATCAATGCACATATCTACAAACATTATTGCAATGAATTTGTATATTTGCAAAGATGGTTATGAAATGCATAAAACACACACACACACACACACACACACACACACACACACACACATATATATATATATATATATATATATTCCCCCCTTGGGGTAAATTTTAGACTTTTTGTTGTTGTTTACTTATAAACTAATAGTTTTGCAAACCAGAATTTAAAGCCACAATTATTGCACTTTTATTTAATTGTGTTTGGTCAAACCAATTTTGATGACAAGCTTTTATCTCTTACTGGTCTTAACTTAAAAGATTCTGGGAAAGAAGGCTTTGAAGATATTAAGTGTTCAAATTTTGAATTCTGAGGATAAAAATGTCATTGTTAATAAATTAATCTCTTACTACTAAAACTCACCAGTAAAATGCAAAAATTGAATTAGCTGAATTGCCAAAACACTCTTAATAACAAATCAGCATATATACACATCATGGTTATAAAGGTTTATAAATATTATAATAATATGAGTAATCTGCATTATTTTAGGAAGCAGCTTCTCTATGCTGTCACATAAATATGATTCCACTGGGTGTGACAAGAAATAAGAGTCTGAATAAATTTGGTCATAGAACAATGCAGTAACACGAAAGTACACAGAACAATAATCGGTGTGCTGATGCACTACCCTTTTTTTTTGAAGCTCCTAAAAGCTTACAGACCTCATTTCATGATTTTTCCCTTACAAAAGATTTTTATTCATATTTATGTGGACACAGGCATACCTATAAAGTAAGATACATTTATCTCCACTGAAAGATCAATGAATGAATTCTAGATAAATAATGCAATGTGTGTTATACAGAACTCTGCAAAACATATACTTCCACATTATACTCTCAGACAAAAGCACAGAAAATTAGAAGCTGGAAATGATTATGCCAGATTTTTGGAGTTTTAATTTAGTGAGACTGTTAGACCTACAGAATTTCCATAGGGACTTGGCAAGAAGATGTTAAAAGAACAAGTAAAAAATATAATACATAAAAACGAGGCAATGTAGATTTAAAAAAAATATATAACAATAAAACCATCCACCTAACATGAACCTCATGATAATCTTCCTGCTTTTGATTCCTCGTAATGCAATTCAAGAACTCAGATTTAGAACACTAAGGAACAATATGGATCTATAGGCAACTAAGAAATAATGAACAAATAAAATACCACTGTAGTTTATATTTTCTTTCTAAGGTAAAGGTAATTGTACAAGATGAATTGACTATTAAGTAGCAGTTTGATGCTATGCTTGCTGGAAACATATGTGCTAAGTACCCAATTATGTACAAATAATAAGCTCTATTGAGCATGAATATATTATTAAATCATACTGTTTACTATGAAAAAAATTAAAAATATGTAATTTACAATCACATGAAAAAAATTTCCAAAAGACTTAATGACTACAATCATTTCCTCAACTCTTTCCCAAAACAAACATGAAATGTTATTTTGGAAGTACTCAACGTTTTAGAAGAATTAGATAACATTTGATAACTCAAATCATTCAATGATTCACTTGTTTTAAGCATATTAAGGGTATTTCTTCAATGGCAAAATACTTTATTATTCTGATCTATCTCATTTTAAAACAATTAAAATTATCAAGTGTTTAATGCTTATTAAAACATAAGTGATTCATTCAATGCAACAGACACAATAGGAAAATATATTTAAAAAATCTTGCATATCATTTTTACTTATTGCTATTATTCTCACCAATTCTGTGAAGTCTAGAAAACTTGGACTACTTTTCTTGAGGAAATATATGATCTTAGTTAACTGATATTGACTGGGAATAAATAAAATATGTTTTTTTGTTATTTTTATCTTCAGAAAATAATGGAATTATCAAGTGTACATTCCATATAGCTAACTGTAGTTAAAACACAAAAATTAGCAATGGGTTGCTCCAGAAGTCTCTATTCTTAGATATTAGGAACACTTATGTAACATTTCTTATTTTTCACTTATTTTTTAAAAATTACAGTTAATGCAAAAGTTAATCACCCTAATCAAAATTACACAGTTTAAAACTCTATATCTCTGTGTATATATTCATATACATACACACACACACATACACATATATACATTTATATATAAAGCAATAAAACTTCAATGTTTTAACAAAATATCTCTAAAAGTTCAGAAGTTACTTACTTTCTATCAAGATGCATTGGAGGAATCATGATGTCCCAATTTATAAAAGAAAAACAAAGAAAAAAAAAAGAAGAGAAGAAAGATAGTTTTCCGACATTAAACATGATTCCACATTTTACCATTTCCATGCATAGGATAATGTGTAAGAACTAGACCAAAGCCTTAGATTTGGCTGCCTATGAGAAGATGGGAAGGAAAAAAAGGTCAGTGGGCTAAAAGTGACTTTGCTTTCCTTCCTAATTCTTCTACAATGTTTTCATCTTGTTCATAATGCACATATATTTTCAGATTATAAATACAATAAGAAACAAATAAGCAGGACAATGTACACCCCCAATTCTTTTCTTTCTTCCATCCTCTATAACTGGGCCTTTTCCTATACACCTGCCAGGGTAGATACACAGCTTATTCTGTTTATTTGTTTTTTTCCCCTAGACTGTAAGGTTGTGGAGCCCTTCTAGTTTGTTTTCATTTCCCACAACCTCTGAAGCAGAACAGGGGTGGAATTTGGAGGCAGGGGAGCAGGCATAATTTAAACTGTCTAGACATCAAAGAACCCCCAGAGACACTTTGCAGAGCCCCAGTGCTGTGTGAAACATAGAAAAACCACTGCTTTATACCATCAAAATGCTGATGGGACATACAACATTTTACTAATAGTAGACACTTGGTGAAGGGAATGAATAGCCTTTCTATTTAAATAACTTTAAAATCCAGGAAGAATAGTGGAGAATGTGACTGAAAGACTATTTGCAAACATGACAAAGAAATATCATAATCATGAGCCTCCATTCCTTTATATATAAAGTAAAATACTTTACATGACAGTACTGAAGTAAGCTTAATATTAAACTATTTTATTAATGTACCTGTTACTTTATAAAAAAATTAGATGGAAGCTATTTCTCATAAATATTTTTAAATCTCATTTTCAGATATGGAAATATTAAAAAAATAATCCTTTGCAACATAAGTGTAAAAACAGATTGAACAAGCAATTATTAAGCACCATTAGTTATTAGAAGTACTATTAATATCAACAATTATACGCTCACTCTCCTTTCAGAAAAATTATAATTGCTTTGTTCAAGTATTTCCAGTATCAGTTTTCAGAAAATATCTTAATTATAAAGAACACATCTTTAAAAGTATGTGGGCCTCTGGCAGTGCAAATATGATTTCAGCTGTTGATCTCTGTGTTTGGGTTATAAAATTAAATTGTTTATACTTAGGATATATGCACTTAAATCTACACGTTTTACTTCACAAAAAAGTTTTTGAATGTTGAAAAGGAAATAATGTACCTTATATATTTGACTATTCATTCTACAAGTGGAAAATTAAACTATTTTTACCAGTGAATGAGGATAACATCTAAGCACACATAGTAATATGTATATATCAGCTGATAAAGCAGAGGCCTAGATGAATAAAAAGAACCCTAAAAGTAAAGACCAAACTAATGTCTACTCTAAAGAAATATTACTACTAGTAGGATATTTTCTTAAATGACTGCTAATAAAACCTTTATTAAATACTAAGGTCTTTTGTATGTTATATGAATAATACATGCATGTAAGTATGTAATTGTTATCTGAATAACCCCAGCACAAAACATGCACAAAAATGACCAAAGTAAGCTTGAAATTAATTTTGAAGAACAGTCTCCTAAACTGCACATTCCCTTCAAGAAGCTCACTAATGAGAGTTTGATGAACACTGACACAGGAGAAATAACAAAGATTAGAGGTTAGGGGGAAAAAACCAGGAATAATTCAGGAACTCAAATAAGAGATGGGTTAAAGGAAGATATTGGGTAAATTTCTATGTAAACATATTTACATGATTTTCAATATTCGGCATGTCTGTAATAGAAATGTAATCCTAGTACTCTTTTATCAGATGAAGATATTGAGGCAAGAAATTATCATCAAATGCCATATATTATGCAACTTACTTCTTCAATTCTTAAATGAGAATTTCAGACTTCAACCTTAATGCACATCTGATGGACTTCAATATAAGAAGATATTCTTAAACAGTAAAACAGGAGGACAGATATCATCTTTGACAGAAGACATCCAACAGCCTGTATGCCACATATGGGGCTAGATATTGATAACCCTTCCTCTACAAACATGCATGTCCTGACACGCCATGTTAGCCTGCTCACTACGGAAGGCCACAGAATGAACACGACTGTGGTCCCTAGAGGCTGGCAGCCTGAGTTCAACTGAAGCAGACTATTCACAAGATGCATCTCAATGAACTCAGCCTTCCTGGGTCTCACTCTCTTCAACTACAAAATGTGAACACTCAAAGTCACAATATCATAGAGAACTATTCTAAAGATTAAATAAGTCAAAACATGGAAAACATTTAGAATGATGTTTGACATGTTCTAAGTGTTCGAAAGTTACCACTGCTACTCAACATAACCAATATCTATCTGTAGGCTCAAAGAATGGAAAATGGAAAGAAGTTAGTATTTCATATCTTGTTTAAAAAATTGGTTCAGAAAAAAAATACATGTATAAAGACATGAAAGAAAGAAAAAAAAGAACTGGTTCAGTTAAGATACTGTTTAAGTTCTAATTTCATTTTCATCTTATTAGTAACAATTAGCAAGTGAAGACAAAGACAGTGAAACTCCTAGTCTGCAGTCCTTCACATGTGAATAATATTGAAAATCAGGGATGACTTACACAGTCAGAATACAGAGAAAACAAGAGCAATAAATGATTATTACAGTTATTGATTATTAAGAACATCTAAAATGTGTCTAGGCTTTCACAACTGATCCATATTTCTTATATCCCTGACAGCTACATAAGATGTAAGCATGATTCCCAGTTTTACAGATGTGGCTGAGCCTCAGATATTAAGAATCTTATTGACATACAATAACAACTAAGTGATAAAGTGAAATCCAAAATTGAATCTAATTCCAAAACTTTCCACTGTCCTATATTCTGTCTCCACAAAACTGCCTGCTCCACTTCATCCATCTTGACTACAAAAGGAAGAATATTTAGCACTTGAAGGAAACACACCAAGAAAAGCCAGATGTTGCTGAATAGTAAGGTGGTTGGCTCCATCTTAAGTCAACAATGCATATGGCTTTGAATTCCACAGCACAGATTTTAAATATTATAAATATAGACCTAGGCTATAGAAGATTTTGTCAGTTTTCTTACTTGGGTAACACTATCCCTGGAAACTAAGGAAGAACAAACTTTGAGAAAATATGAGAGAGAATTCAGAACTACAATTGAGATGCCTTTGTAGAATTGGATCATTAAAGAAAAACAATCCATTCATTGAACAAACATTTATTCAAACACTATAAATGTCAAGATAATCTTGAAATAAATTTGCACTCTGACAGTGCTTCGCACATAATAGAAATGTAGGCTGAACTGAACTGAATTTTCTGAGTACATATGAAAGGTCTGGGATTCGGGAAAAAGGCTGCCATGGGGCACATTACAAATGTGAGGTGAACCATTTAGAATTGAAATGTTGCCCTTAGTTTATTCCAAGGAGGTGACTGGAGATATGATCATGTGTAGATTTCTCATGTCATCAATTCCAAATGCAACAGTCAATCCATGTCCACTGGTGACTCTGTGGGACTATATACTTTTTCCCCAGTCATGCAAGCCCAAAGATAATACTGCCAGATAAAAATGAAAATTTGTACATTCTACTAGGACCTACGCATCCTCTTCCATCTTGTCAGCAACAGTTAATACCACAACTCCCTTCCCAAAATCTGTTCTCTGGGATATTAGTCCCAAGTGATGCTCAAAACAAAACAAAACAAAACAAAACAAAACAAAACAAAAAATCCTGACAAATGTGTTTGGAAAACACAGCATGCTGTAGTTGACTCTGGCAAATTTACCAAATATATTAGTAATGTATATTAAAAATCTCTGAAAAATTCTGGTTAACTCCTTGTTTCTTAACCACATATAATAAAAGAATTCTCCACAGCATGATATTTAGCAATGTCTCCAATTATATGCCAAAAGATATACATGGTAAAAAAAATGCAATACTATGTTTATATGGTTAGGATCATTTGGAGGAGAGTACTAGTAGTCATCATTCCCAATGTGTTTAATTCTATTAGCGAGAACTTAAAAAGACTATTTTAAAAGGATACAATATATCTAATTTTTATGAAAACATAATGCAAGGTGAGTTTTTTTCCTGTGTACATTTATAAAATTGAAAAATACTGACAAGAATTTTGAGTAGTATTGAGATATTATAAGCAGTAGCCATATATAATTGAGAATACTGTGAATTTTCAAAACTATATTACCCAGCTCATCCTCCCCAATTTCCAATTGCTTAGTGAGCAGCACCATCCTCCTCTTCATCATCATCATCACTTGGGACAAACATTTCTCAGACTATTCCAACTATTTTGCCTCCACAAAGCCTCCTCAAAGTTCACCTTAACTTTACTACATCATTATTATTATTATTATTATTATTATTATTATTATTATTTTACTTTCTCACATCCTAATTCAGTCCTTGCCTCACTCACAAGAGGATAATTCTATGGCCCCTAAATGTTTTCTCTGCCTTCAATATCTCCCTGCTGTATAATAATTCATCCAACACACTGGTGCCAAATAGTTTTCCTACTTTAAAACAAAAAACACTGTTCAGACTGCTTCTTAGGCTATACCATTCACTGGCTTTGTTTTTTAATTTGTGTGTGGGGGGGGTTGCCCACCAAAGGAAGTACAATCTCACCCCGCCGGCAGTGTAGTCCTATACAACATGCTCGGCTCTCATCTCATTTCATCGGCTCCAACCCTCAGACATTCTCCCAGTCCAGTCCAACTCAGTAAATCACAATGCCTCTGCCGTTTTCCACCTCTCTGCTTTAGAGCTCAGGTTAGGACCTGTGCCTGGAATCATCGCCTCGTTCCTACTGGGTTTCATTTTGCCACTCTAATACAATTTTTAAAGGAGATGTTAACCACCACCTATACAGTGAAGCCCTTTGAACTCAAGTATATCCCCCTTCATCTGGAAAATCTTAACACTGAGGTTCTCTTGCACAGTTTCTTGTCTTCAAAAACTGTTTATAACTCTAACTTTGCTATTCTTCCTACTTCCAAAATGTTTGGAAACTCCCCTGGAGACAGACATATATTTATCTCTGTATCAGCTGACAAAACATTCCAATATACTCAAAAGGTGTTCACTGTAGTAAGTTTGATTACTGCTATAAAACTGTTGCAACCATGGATGCATAGACATAAAACGCTTGTGGTGAATATCATAATGGCTCCCTTCATGTCTGAAAACACTCCACACACCCGTCTGCAGAGGTCATCTTACAATTGGCATGCCCTGCAGTCATTCTTGCAGAAACTCTCCTTCCTTATTAATGTGATTCCAGTGCAGTAATCAATGAAATGGTCCAATTTTCCCACCAAGAACACTGGCCAGATTAGACTGGGGATATAGCTCATTTGGTAGAGTGCTTGCCTCACATGCTCAAGGCCCTGGGTTCAATCCCCAGCACCAAACAAAAACAAAAAAAGAACCCAAGAAGACTGGCCAGATTAAACTATGTTCCTGATCATAGTGATTAGTCCTCGGATGGGAATTGAGTATTTTGGTGGGTGGGGGGTGAGTGGGTAGAATTTTTAAATAAATAAAGAGAAGGAATATAAGTAATTTTCAGTAGGAACATTAACTGTAAAAACATAAAAAATATTACCTGGTGCATATCTCTCTGCCTCTACAATGATAGAGCCTACTGAGAATAAGGCTACCAAGAGGAAAGCAGAGCAAAACACAGAAAGAAGAGGGAGAAAATTTACCCCACCGAATCTACTGCATTATATAATCATGTTGAAGATCAACCCATTCATTAGATGTTGAAGTCAAATAAGCCAATAAATCTGGCTAATTTTATTTTTGATACCTGGCTAATAGAAAGCCTAAATGACTTATATAAGCTGACCTTATTTTTATGTGTTTCAATTTCAATTTCCTCATCTGTAAAATGATGAGTTTAAAACAGGTATGTTTTAAGGCTCTATTAATCTCTTTCTGGCTAAAGTTTTAAGGGCAGCTAGTGGTTGACTATTAGCTTTCTAAAGCTCATTCCACTTGGGCTGCCTGGCTACATGCTTCCCTCATCCTCAATGCCCTTTGCTCCTATAAACTGCTAATTACCTCTCCAGCCTCTAAGGATCCTCTCTGCACCTCCGCAGGCAGTGCAGTCTGTGCTGCTATCCTAGCACTTAGCTCTGGCCAGTCTAACACTGCAATGCTTGTGTCAATAGCTGCCGGAGGACTCCAGCTTTATTAATGATTCTTCCTGTTCCCCTTATTGGACCCCACTGGCCTTGAACACTCAGAAAAAATCAGGGCTTGTTAAGAAGCTAACATTTCACAATTTACAGAGAGGAACAAAATTTAAACCTTGAGGATTCCAAGTATTGGCTGAGGATGTCCAGATATGGGAATTATGAAATACTCTTGTGAGAACATAAACTGATATAACCAATTTGGAAAGACATTTGGCAATATCTAGTGAAAATAAGCATACATGCTCTACAGACCAGTAATTCCACTTTTTGGTATAACTCTAGAGAAAGTCACACTTTTACAAAGAGATGTTACTCACTATGGGGGTGGGGGGAACTATAAATACTCTAAATGTTCAGTAGGGTACAACTATAGGCAAACTTTTCACCCAAATAATCAAAGTAAAATGTAAAATTCCAAACTTCAGTAATACATAACAAATCTATAACAGTGGCTGCCTCTGAGCAGAAAGAGAAGGAAATTGAAGGAATTTCAGCTTTTTCTGATACTTTATTAAAAAACAAAAAACAAAAAAAACAAAAACAAAACCTGAAAAACTATGGCAATATGTCCAGAACTGTTAATTCCAACAGGTTTCTGCTGATATATGGGCACTCTGTGGTATTTTCAAAACAGAATTTTATATATATATATGATTGATCATTGTTATTGTTCTTTTACCCACTATTCAGCTTCTCTCTAATACTATTGGATTTCCTGCTTGATTCAATTTTTGTTAATGGCTAATTTTTATGCAAGCAAATTAATATTTATGTACATAGAAAGTGTAAAGATAAACATTGTACTTGGTTAAAAGTAAAAGTGCCTCTCAACTCTCCTCAATCCTACCCAACATTTTCAGAAGCAATAACTACTGAAAAATGTACAATGTTTTCTTTTAGCTCTTTTTGTATTTACATCTACTTATGCACATATTCAAATGGTTTAAAGGCTTTATTTTCAAAACAAACAAGAGCATCATAGTAGGTACGCCTTTGTACTTAACATGATTGGGAGATTTCCCCACAGAATAATTTTTGTTCTTTTTGTTTGTTTGGTTTTGGTGGTGCTGGGGATTTAAGCCAGGGCCTTATGCATGCTAGACAAGCAGTCTCCCAACTGAGCTATATCTCCAGCCCCATGTTTTATTCTTAATAGTCTACAGAATCTGAATGATTTTAATATTCATTTAAAGCTTTTAAGAGTCTACAGAATCCATATACTATATCATGATTTAAGTATTTCCCTATTATAAAGTAATCAATTTACATATAATTTTGTCCTTTTGAATAGGGAAGCAATAAAGAGACTTGTTTATACTTTCTAGAATATATACATATATATATATATATATATGTATATATTCTAGATTTTATATGAATCTTTTTTAATATTTATTTTTTAGCTTTTTTTAGGTGGATACAATATCTTCTATTCTTATATGGTGATGAGAATCGAACCCAGTGCCTCAGGCATGCTAGGTAAGCGTGCTATCACTTGAGCCACATCCCCAGCCCTAGATTTTATATATCTTGAACCAATTCCAAAAGTTGAGTTTTTAATTTGAAGAGTGCTTTAAAAATGTTGACGAGTACCTTCCAATGAGAGTGTCTAGTTAATGAAGGATCTTAAATCTTTGAATTTTTTATTATCCAATCAAAGGTGGGTGTGACAAGATCATTCCAAGCAGAGGGAGCAGCACAAATGAGGCATAAATGGAAAGGACAGAATGCCCAGTGCAACAACATAATTAGCTGGCATTTCCAGGGCAGACAGTAGGAGAGAGTCTAGGGTAGGGATCAGATTCCTGTGGGAAGGCATGCATTCCATCATAGTGCATGACGTTTACTAACGCAGCAAACAGCTTACACTTCATGCAGGAGGTGATGGTGAGGCCCAGAGGATTAACAGGGAAAGTGCTCTTGTCTCTCAGCCAGCAGCAGAACAGATTTAAACTGAGACACTCCTAGATACAGACCAATTAGGAACCTGTAAGACTGGCCTGCAGGGAAGATGGGAAGAGCTCCACCAGACAATGATGTTAGTATAAAAATGTGTTAGGACAAAAGATGTGGATAAAAGTCAAGAAACACATGGGGAGAAGTAGGGCAGACAATGACAGGATTGCTTCAGGAACTAAATGTGAATAATGCTTTGATTAATTAAGATAGACAATAAGGCTTGGCACCGTGGCAGATCAGGAAGCTGAGGCAGGAGGATAGTGAGTTCAAAGCCAGCCTCAGCAAAAGCAAGACACTTGGCAACTCAGTGAGACACTGTCTCTAAATAAAATACAAAATAGGGCTGGGATGTGGCTCAGTGTTCAAGCATCCCTGAGTACAATTCCTACTACCAAAAAAAAAAAAGATGGGCAATAAGAAGAGTGGTCAGAAGACAATATGGTGAAATTAGTTTTGGACTTTCTAATTTAAGGTGTGCATCCAAATTCAGATAGACACAGACATCACAGAGTCAATACTGGGGTTAGAGATAAACACTGGGAACCATCATTTCCTAGATAGCATTTAGAATACTGACAAACGATAGGCACACTTGTAGAGAAACAAAAGAAAACTTACTCATTTGAGTTTATTATACTCCAACTTCTGAAAACTACACGAGAAAATGTTCCTGAGACCAAAGAATGGAAAAATTCTATGAAGACTTCGTTATAATATTGTAAGATCTATTCTAACATCAGCATTTGATTATTTTATAAGCCAGAATAAAAAAATCTGATTTCACAAGGAGAAACAACTTATAAATAGGATGTTATCTAGAGAATCTTGCCAGCAGAAATCCTTCCTTTAACAACAGTCTTCTTTTTCAAATTAACAAGAATATTACAAAACATATGCCAATTGAAAAAAAAAAGATGAGAAACTCAACTTCATAACCCCTTAAAATACTTTCAGCATTTTGTGAATTTTCTTTTAGACTATTTTTATTATTCCCCTATTTTAAAGTTATAATTTACCTAAATATTACAACTCATGATAACGCTTTTCCATACTACCACAAAACCACCATTAACATCATATCACATATGGTTGAACACATTGTTCCAAGTCAGTGGTCTTCAACCTGGCTGCATTTTAGAATCTTAAATGAACTCTTCAAAACTGTGAATTTCAGGACCCATTCCCTATCAAATAAAAATCTTTGGGTGTGCCTAAACATTAGCATTTTCTTAAATCTTTCCAAATGACTCCAATGTACAACCATATTTGAGAAACACTGATATCACCAGTGAACATTTACATTATGTTCTTTATTGACAATTGAAATAGCATCGATATGAATCTCTCAGTGCATGTAGTATCTTTTCCTGGGGATCAAGAATACTTTCTTAAGATGGTTTGCAGAAGTGGCACTATTAATTCATGAGATGGAGGTTATTTAATGACCTTTTGTGAGTAATATCAACTGACTTTTCATATAAGCAAGAAGCACCATTTGGAGCCGGGACAAAAGCATGGACTTATTAATGTATTTGGTGCACCCAAAAACAATCTCAAAGGGTTGCTTTAACTTGCACTTTGATGATTATTAGTAAGAACAGATATTTATCCACCTATTTGTTTATTATTCATTAATCTTATCCACTGGAGGTCCTCTATTCACATCCTTCCACCATGATGCTTGACAGTTATTATCTTTTCTTATTGTTATAATAATTTCTTTATATAGCCCTTCTAACATGTGCACTAAAATATTTTCTTCATGGGTTTATTGTCATTTTTACATTCAGTCATATTACAAGCCAATTACACCCACCTTTTCCCTCATGCTTTGTTTTATAGCTTCTGTGAAAAGTTATTTCTCTATCAGTGATGAATTTAAATGTTAGATTTGATTTTTTTCTAATTTTTTTCCCAATGGTATGAATGTTTCATATTTGAATTTTCTATCAGGCTTGTATCTTCTTCAACATAAAACACAACTACCACATTACAGGTTCAATAAAAATTTATCATTTGTAATGGCTTTCTATGGCTCAGAAAGAAAAGGTATATAGTTCCCTTGCCCATTACTTCAGTTCAAATGCATCCTCCCACTCCTTCTCTGCAAAAGACTCTGGCACTACTACTCTGAAATTCCTTGATCAGCAGAATGTCAAAAGAATTCAGCTCAGAATTTTGCTGGCTATGGGAAAAAATTTACCTTTAAATGTTTGATAAAGGAAATGCCTAAAAATAACTACACGGACCACTACTGCTAAGATTGACATTCACACCACAAAACAAATGCCAATTTGATTTAGTTTTCTTCTCTCCTCTCTCCCTTCTCTTTCTTTGTCTACACATATTCTTACTTTGTTCATAATGCCTTCTACTTGATTAGAAGTGTTAACATAAAAAGATATTTAATAAAAATAACCTTTTAGGAAAAAGATAACTTTCTGCTATAAAATGTGTTTTGTAAAAATCCAAACACCATAGTTATTTATATAAAAATAAATAAATTTTTGATAGAATTATAATGTAAAAACAGACTTTATTTTACCAAATAATTTCAAGATAATACTTCTTATGGAAATAATGTGCTTTGGAAAGAAGTATAAATACAAAAACCAATGATTTGAAGAAGCATCCTTCCTTTTCCCAAACTTAGCATGCAACACTTAAAAATATATCTTAAGAATCAGCAGGAGGTCTAAAAGAAAGGCAATACACCTAGTTCTTGCTTTAATTTCACCCTAAGGGAAATATGATTCATGAGCAGGGGATTGCCGAAATGCTTATGTTTACTGTAACCCACAGTAATACTCTTTCATACAGTAAAAGAAAAAAAAATAACATAAAGTTCAGGATGGATACAATCAATGTAAATGTTTAAAGCAAACAAATACTAATGTTTCAGGCTACCAGTTTTGAAAATTATAAAATCACATATACATACATATTAATAAACTACAAAAGTAATGCTATTAATAGGTTATGTATATATTACTTCTGTTTTACAGTAATAAATATCTTCCTTCGGAAAATTGTGCATTTTGATTACCCATGAGGAGAAATACATATTTAGATAAAACAAGATTTCTTGTACATTATTTGACAGCAATATCAATGTTCCAAACAGGCATACACAGACTCCCCAGAGAACAACCACAGTAAGAAAGAGGGAGAACAGTAGATAAACAAAATTGGGGTGGCAAGAAAAAGAACTGGTGAGCTAAGGTAACATTCAAGAAAAACTACTTCAAACCCGTGGTCTTACTCAACCAACTAACTGGTTGTTAAAATTACAGAAAACCATCTATGTTTACCTAACTACAGGAGAAACATTTTTTCTGTCTTCATGTCTTAATTGTTTTAAAAACACAACATGAGCTATCATGGTTTCTAGCAATTTGTCAAACATCTTATTTAAATAAGCATAACTCCAATCCATTCAGTTAACTGGAATCAATATTCCTGAATTTTTATACTGCCACTTGCATAAAGCTTTCAGGAAATATTTCCTTGATGCACCTGCCACCCAATTCCATGAAATCAGTATTTCATTGGAGCCAAGCTGGGAAATCCTAAGGCACTGAACTCAAATATGAACGCTGCTTTATGAGTTGCTAAGATAGCAATGAAATTGAACACCACTACCATCAAAGAGTTTTACCTCTCTTTATTGCAAGGGGTTTGTTTTCTAAGGTACCAATGAAGTAATTAATAACAACATTGTGCTAGGATAACAGTAACAACTTTAATATATTATATAGCACCTTCCTATTTCCAGATGCCAGTCTGTAGGCCCAGAAACAACACTCTTTTGGGCTATTCCTGAAATAAATTTATTGTGGTGGTAAGAGATAGCTACCCATCAATATAAAAAGGAAGACTAACAATACGAATCCCAACTTTGAATCCAATTCAAAGATAAAGACAACCATTTACTAAAATACATACAAATTACTCTTTAGGCAGAACCCCCAAAATTCAGCATACTATCGGCCACATCTATCATGTTCACATGTGAGAACACGTAAGCAGAGGTTCCACACAGAAAAATTCTACACATTTTTAAAAAGCTTTTATTCACAGTAAACACCTGGTATTTGCCTTCAAACGTTGTTTTTTTCTCAAATAATTACTACCTGAGTACTTCATGCATTGATCTTTAAAAGTAGTTTCCTAGGATCCAATACAGGGTATCATTACTTCATTTTCAGCACCAATAGTGAACAAATGTCAAAACAAATATATAAAATCCAAACTCTAAACCTATTCATCTCTTAAATGGTAAACATTTGCTGACCCTAAAATTATTCCTTTTGTCACTTGGCTTGTCAAACTGGGTTGTAAGAAAAACTCTGAAAGTTTTCAAAATAAACATTCAGCTAGTACATTCCTATGTCTCCCATTTCCTCCTTGGTTTTTTTCATGGCTCCTAAAAGGCCACGTTTTTCTTTTTCATCTTTTTGTTCTTTTCTCTGGAGACCCCACTTAAAGTTTAACATTTGCTTATACCACTGTGACGAAAAGGTTGAATCTAGAATCAGCCAACCTAGGCTCAAATACCAGATCTTCCACTTCTAACTGTGAAGTTAGGCAATATACCCAACTTCTCTCAGCATCAATTTCCTCATGTGTAAAATGAAGAAACAGCACCCACTTCTCAATGTTACTGTGAGGATCAAATTAGCTAAAATATAGAAAATGCTTGGCTCAGTGCCTGACACTGATCACTTACTGCATAAATGTTAGTTTCCTGCCCTTTTGCCAAAATGACATTCAACAGACAATTCTAATGATATTTACAGACACATACATCTGTGTTTCTTCTTTTCAGTTCTTTACCTGTATTCTACCCACAGGCCTAATAAGATTCCTCTATGTGAAGTGCTCAAAACAATTTTCATTCTTCCGAAGGAAAATAACTGAAACTGCATTGCATAAATAAATAACAACCAAAAGAGGCACCAAATTTCTAAGAAAACATGTCGAAAATTGAAGAAAATCTACCATATTGCTTGTAAAAAACTTAAAATGCCTGAGCAGCTTAAGGAAAATTATGTTGCAGAATTCCTTAAAAGTACAGCCCAATTTGATTCTCAGTAAAACAGAGTCAGAATAATGAAGTGCTTTCAATGGAGAAAAAAACAAAATCACTGGGAAAAATCAGCCATCAGCCTCCAGCATATCGATTAATGTCATCAGGCTACTTTGCTTCAAAGAGCCCCAAGCAAAAGTGTGAACAAGTAGACTACAACTTCAGCAAGAAAGAGTATGGAGATGCAGTCAATGTTCACAGGGAAGAAGGTTCTGGATACACGCCAGAAAGAAAAATAAAACATTACTCAAATTGTAATAGGGTTTTTATGATGAGATAAATCTGTGCTTAAAAATATGGCCACAGTGTACACGAACTGTAATTCTAACAGAGAAATTAGAAAGCACACCAGAGCGCCCCACATATTTTCACTTTCCTACATGTTACCCTTTCTCAATTTCCATTCCAGACGGCACTGCCACACTGACAGATGGAAAGTATGTGAGCGACATCATTCTGGAATCACTCTCATAACCTTCTACCCAGTCATTCAGATAGCACTGCCTGGTCTTTAAGTTGTCCTCTCATGTCCACTAAACATGAACTGGGAATGAGTGACCACTACGGGATTCCATATGGGAAGACCCTCAATGTCCATTTCACCCACATCAATAGCTGCTACCTATCCGGAAGGAATGAACGGAATCACTCAAATGCAATCCCAGCCACTCCTGCTAGTTCAAGCATTCGGTTCAGCATCACCTCATGACCAACACGAAAGCAGCTGAGGCTCTAATATAATCATCATGGAAAGTTGTCCCAAATCCTTCATTCGAGGAAGATCCTTCATACACAACAATGCTGTCTCCAAGCCATGCCGGGGTCTGAAACCAGACTGGAAAATATTATATATGTGTATATATAGTAAAACTCCCACAAACCACTCTTCTACTTTGTCATATTTATTTACAACTGCTAATCCCATCCTCTATGCATCACCTTTGCAAGGTGAAAATATGACCATTCAAGGAAATATCCTTTCCATAGTAGAAGGTAAACTTAAAGCATATGAAGACCTGGTGCTGCCTGGTAAGGTGGCTGAAGCGATCCCAAATGGAACATACTTTGTCCTGAAGGCAAGAGAGAAAACACAATATTGGTTTCCAAGGCTAATTTTCTAAACTTGGTGGACAGGATCAAACTATTCTGATTGTTTTAAAAGCCTTGGCATTTTCAGGGGATAGAATAACAGTGCCAGATTAATTCTTGAAGCTCAATTTGTTATTACCAATTGTGCCTCAATTCCTGAATCCCACTGGGTAGATACTGCTTTCATAATCCTAACTACCACCACCTTAATCACATTATCAGACTCTGTGCTCATCAAAGAGCTCTACTGAGCTTACTCATCACAGAGACAGGGAGGGCTAGGAACCTTAGAGTGAACCACAACTTCAACTGGGAGAAAAAACAGAAAAGTGATCAATCGAGCCCCAAGATCTATTATACCTTAAAATAAAATAAAATAAAATTCAAGACAACTTTAAAAAAATTTCCTTCTCTCTCCTTAATGAATAGACTTTTTAGAAAGAAGGTGATAGAGTATACAAAGTTTAACCAAAGAGTCACCATTTTTATTATCTTGAGCCCTTTATTAAAAGATTAAAGACTATTCCTTTCAGCTTGCCCATTTTACATCAAGCAAACAACTACCTATGAAAGTGCTTGTCACATGTAATTCCATTTAAAGTTATTAGAATTCTGTCTTATCTCCATTTTCACTTGCTCTCCTGGCCAGACTCACTCCATCCTTATCTGTTACATTCAGTTTATATTAAAAGAGCTTGGAAATGTCCATCTGCTAGCCTGCCTACATACATTCACTCCCAACTCCGTTAAGTTCTGTGGACATTAAATATCCAGAAATCTTTCAGACAGATTTGGACCTGTAATACTTATTATGTTTTTCTGCACAGTCCCCACTACCTCACTACATCTCCTAAAACTGACATGTCCCTCATTAAGGATCATTCACGTAGGTAAGACTCAGAAAACATTATTTAAAAATTTATAGGGATATAAAAATTGAAGGGACAGTATACTTGGTTGTTTAGTTCAAGCTCACAGACTGCTTGGTGCTTGCAAAATAGTGGTTTTCCTCCTAAATGTTAAGTTCTCAAATTGAACCCTGCAGTATTATCTGGTTTCTGACCATAGCACAATAAGTTTATCAGTTTTCAAACCATCCCTTATGCAGATAAGGCTAAAGGTTATCTGTAAGTAATAAAGGTTTGGTCAATAAACATTTGCTCTGATGCCTACTATGAACTAGGAAACGTACAGGATGTGCAAATATAAGGTATGTCACTCACCATTGAGGAATTCATAATTCAGTTGAAAGAGAGAGGTATAAACAAAACAATTATAATAATGATACAGTAAAAAAAATTCCCATGGAATAAAAAAGAAAATTTATTCTGCTTGGATGCTATGGGGAAAGTTTCATCAGGAAAGTGACAATCTGTATCTTAAATGATAACAGGCATTCGAATGATAGTGACAGTAATAACCCACAGAAGCTAAGCCATTAGATCTATGCAATTTACAAGAATCTTGGAAATCAGTTCACTACTTGCAACTAAAATATACACTATGGTATATTTAGTTTCACAGGCAGCAAACTATTTCATTATAACAGAAAACTCCTCACATATTATAAACATTCAAATATATAAAAGCTGTGAGAATCTCAGTGACTGAAGTACAAAAATAATGACACAGATTTTCCAAAGAAATTAATTATTTACAATATATATAAATTTAGAGCTAAGAAAAAGCAAAATGGGATTGTTCATTAAAGTCTCTTCTCCAAAATTTTATTTTGTGTTTTTAAAATTTCATAATTGAATTTCAAACAAAATTTAGGTGATATGTAAATACGCAGGACATTATGACGCATTTTCCTTCCTCCAAAAATAAAAAATAAAACCACACCAATTAGATAATTAGGAGTACTTTCAGGATACTATATGTTAACACATATGAATTTAGAAGGTGAGGGAGCAGAGGAAATTCTACATCAAGACTGTAGATTCAGAAGGCTCTGGTGGCTGAACAATGGGAGTTACCTAAGGAAATACACTCTATAGATCGCAAATAAGACCTAGGAAAGCATATTATTTCACAAAAAAATAATTTAATTCCTGGTATTCTATATCTCAGGAAAATCCCTAATCCCACACTCCCAACGTTCATCCCTGGCATATTTCATTACTAATAACAACTGGCTTTGCTCTACCAACTCACAGTAATTTAAAATCTTCTCATGGAGTCTGAATTAAGAAACTAACTAGAATCCCTTTTCTAATCTTGGATGAAATTTTAGATAGAACTTAATTGGTCAATGATATTATACATTTCTTATTGAAATGTGAAACATTTGGCACCAGTGTGCCAAAATACTACTGTAAATTGCTTAGGAACAATATAAATTGGACTTCATCCCATCTTGATTAACTGCCTCCAAATTTCTAACAAAATGGCCCACATGAAATCTCATAAACCAAGTATCTTACAATTGGCAGCACATTTTCAAATTTTTCCACATTATTTATATATTTATATAGCCTTATAATGCAAATAAAGTTAAGTTTCTTCTATTTTACTGGAAAGATGAGAAAGAAATGACAGACAGACTGACGACTGACTGACTGACTTATCCAGGATAACACATTATGTTAGAAGCAGAAATAAATCTGGAATTCAAATTTCCATTCACTCAATCAGAAAACATCATGAGCCTATTATGTGAAGGCCACCATAGGGAAGAAAAGGATCAATGAGACATGAACTTTACCATTAAGGAAATTGTAGTCCTATTACAACAAGAGAAAATTTGAGAGAGTTTATTAGATACTACAGCAAAGGAACACACACATTATGTTATAATGGAAAAGCAAGGATAAGATGATGAACTGAAGCTGAAGGAGTTAAAAGAATTCTACACTGAGAAAGTGGACTTCACATCTGAGCCTTGAAGATGGGGGTGGAAAGCAAGAAACAGTGAGGGTCCTTATAGGCTGGCAGTGACAGACCTAAAAAATACATGAAATGTTTACATAAAGTATACATTTTTTTTCAATATAAAAACACATATTTAACACAAATCAAGTCCAAGCATGAGATTAAATGAAAAAATAGGAATGGGAGAGGTTGTTATTTCATCCTCAATAAGGACTTCCCTGCACTTAAGTCCTGCCCACTGTTTAACTGGGAACATAACTCTTTTGCAATAACCATAGTACACCCACCCCCTGCCCACCCCCAACCACCACCCCCCACCTCAGCTTCTCTTTGAGCTTAGTACAAGTATAGGTAAGGCCAATAGGACTTAAGGAAAGAACTGATGCCCTTAACATCCAGAACAAATCTACAAAGGGATTACATGTGCTCCTTCTTCCAACTGCAAGCTCTCTCAGATCAATGAGATGAGAAGAAAATCACAGAGATGGCAACACAACAAGTTGGAAGGATCTGGTTCCCGGGACATCTTGGTAGAGCAAAGCTAATCCCATCACTCCTGGGACTACCCTTCAAACACCTATTTGATTAAGCCACTTATGTGGGAAATCCATCATACCTAAGCAAACTTATACATAAGCTTGTATAATAGGTTACTGTATAAATAGCAATCAAAAGTAATTCTCAAAAATCTTAGAAAAATAATCTGAAAATATGTAAATTATTTGCAAGGGCTAAAATAAAATGTGCAACATGCAGTTGTAAGAATTTTTAAGTGTATTTTTAAATTTTAATCTATAGAACAGCCATAAACATTAGAAAATTCAGGGGTCAATATTATTTTATATGTGAGGAATAATAAAACATATAATTAATTACAAAAGATATTTGATAGCCACAAATTGTAATGAATTTAACCTCATTTAACCCATTAAAAAACCATTACACATATTCCATGCTATGTTGATACCTAAAGACCCATTCATAAAGTCAAATAAATAATTAATATCAGAAAAATAGGAATCAATGATTGAAAACTTGATTTTTGCTGTAGGTTCACATTGGTCTATGTTTTCATTTACCCAATGGACTTTTCAGACACCTCAATTTCATTGATTATATTTATATATTTAATTATTTTTATATTTGTGCATTTAACTGCTATCCACCTGTGTTTATATAGAGAATAGAAGGAAAAACATAATAAGTAAGCATAAAATAGAATAACATTTAAGAATATTAATACATAAAAGCACAATGGGCTGCAAGTCCATTTGGAAAAACTGAAATCAAGAGAAAAATGGATGCTGGATGAACCTTTTTATTCAAACTATCTGCAGGCAAATCTATTGGCCCTTGTTTTACTCGTCTTATTCTCATGTACATTAGAAAGAACAACTAGACTAGGAATAGTCAATAAAATTATGTATTCCATTTTCATTGGTTCACTGAGCCTGGCTCTCGCTGGATCTCTTCAATCAGCCCCCAGCAAGGGGTACTCCTTTGGGGCACCAAAGAGCCCATGAGACCAGAACCAAGAACTTTAGATCACTATTATAATCTACAGTACAATCTTTCTTTTACCCTTATGCCAAGAGTGCTACTGGAGGCAAATGGGTCATCAGGTAATAAAGATGATAATAAAATCAGGTAATAGAAGATGACTGGATCACAGTCATCTTTAACTCAACACTTCAGTAAAAACAACTGAAAGGCATGATCCTTCTAATAGTACCTTAGAACACACCTGTTTTCTTTATAAAGTCTAGTCTTCACTCACTTGTTGGCTTTTGTATATTCTACTCAAACTCCAAAACAATCACCCTCTTCTAAGTTGAAAGATGACTCAAATATTCACTAACTCTACTATTGTGGACAAGTGACTTACATTTTCAAAGTCTTAGTGTACTATCTGTAAAATAAGAATCGAAAACTATATGATTTGTGAAGACCTCCCCAGAAACACAATGGTATAATTCCAAATTAAACTTCATCACATCTTAGCTTGCATCGTAAGTCGGAGCTGTCTGAAGGATCTGCTTCTAGAAGGGAGTTTGTGCTTCACAACAATTCTCACAAGTATAGTTTAAGGTTGACAAATGACAACAGTAAAACTAGTCCTGACCTTCTCTTTACCAAAGCACTTAACCCCTACTGATACTGACGGCTCTCACTACCCATCCACTTTGTTTTCACAGAGCCACACTATTTAAATAAAGACTAGAAGTTTTGGGAAACTAGGTAGTTGAAGTTGAGTAAAGGGAAGACTGGATTTTAAATTTTAGATAATTATCCTAATTTCCCAAAACGCCTTTGAGTTTATTTCATAAGTACCCATCCCTTTCTTCGAAGAAGACTGTAGGTTCACATTAGTCTACCACTGTGCCTGATTATACAAAGTAATTTATGAAAGTATAAAAACAAAAATTTGTAACTTTTTTTTGGTAACATGACAGACAAATGATTTGTAAAAATAAGCATTAAGTGATCATCTTAAAAATCAAGTTAAAATTCCCAATATTGAAATTGGAATTTTTAAGAGGGTGGGGGGTTGGAGATATGGCTCAGTGTTCTAACATTTGCCCAGAATGCATGAGGCCCTTGGTTTTGATCCGCAGCACTGCTAAATAAATAAATAAATAAATAAAAATTAAAATTTTTAATTTTAGAAACTGGTTTGGTAATGCCTAATAGAATCTCTGTTCCTAGATGTGCACTTCCCTTCTTGGAGTGAACATGTGGGGGATTCCTAAGTGAACTTTGCCAGCAACCCCAACACTTTGCAACTTAAGATTGGAGGCATTCTTTCAACTATCCCACTAACAAAAGCCTATTCCTAGATCTGCAGCAATGCCATTTTCTAGCAATGAGCAGGTCTTCTTCAAAGAACACAACATAAACAACAAGTTGAATAATTTGTTATATAAATCATTATACTTCATGAAGACATGTTAGGAAAGAATTAAGTCATGGATTCAGGAGAACCATGGCCTGGCAATTTTGCATGTCTATTGTAAAAGTAAAAATTAAAAGGAAAGAGAAATGATCTTGTGACTCCCAGCAGGAGTACAGGAAGGCTGATGGATAAGTGGACATGATACAAATTACAAATAACAGTAAATTGTCTCTGGTCATTTTCTGCTTAACAAAATTTTCTAAAGGAAGCACTGATGGTGCTTCTGAAACTATATTCACTTATGCCTCTCAGCCTTCTAGTGTCTTTTCCTACTTGCCTCTCTTAAAAGAAAAATGGGATTAATAACCCAGTGTTCCAGTACCTCCACCCAACCACAGTTTAAACAATACCATCTATTTTCATTCAGTTGTTTCCACAAATGGACAGACTGCTAATCTCTAAAATTGTCTTTTGGATTATCTACATTTTGTTAGTAATCATGCTTTGATTAATCAAGTTAGCCAGAAAGAAGAATTTTAATTTCTAAGTCTAAGATCAACAATAAAACAGTAATATTCCTATGAAGTCTTTGGTTCTCCCTTTATTCACAGTACAAGTCACATTCTCACAGTGTTATCTTGTTAAAAAAAAAAAAAGTAAAAACGTTGCATTTGAACGATGTCTTGCTGCTGCCCATAACCTTGATTCTTTACTCAAAATCACCTCCTCATATTAGACAAGCATAGTCAATGTCTGTCAAAGGCGTGGCATCCCACAAATCTCAGGGTTTATGAGAAGGCTTTTTTTTATCCATCCATCCTAATTACAAATAGACTATAAACTGAAAGCACTTCAACACATTTACCTACAAGTTAGATTTTAATCTTGGTGAGTAATATATACAAGATATCAACAATGAACCAGAAAAACCACTAAAGAAGATGGGGGAGTATTTATTAATAGAATCTTACAGCTTTTAACTTTGTAAAGTTGAAATCCTGTTTTATCACTAGCCACTGGAAGAATTATCTCAAGGTACTTAACCTCATCTGCCTCCATTTCTTCTCTGTAACATGGGATATAGCAGAATATCTACTCACCGCAGTGCTTATTTTACAAAGATAATTCACACAAAGTCCTTAGACTAATATAAAGGATCAATAAACATCAGTATTCTTTTTATCTTCAAGTCCCTACTCATTAATTTGCCTGACATGCTACATAAAACACAATGTCTTGGCACTCTGCTAAGAAAATTAATGGATAAAGGTATCAGTTTCTTATTTTAATGATTTTAGATTTGTGCTAGAAAGACAATCTTTACTGTCATGTTGGCATACCAGATATTTGTAAAAAAAAATCAAGAGTTTAGACATTCCCAAGTATAAAAGTTAAACATTATGCACTAGGTTTAAGACATGCTTCACAGAGATTAGAAGTTTGAATTAAATAACACAAAGACTGATCTGGAACCACACTGTTAAACCCAAAAGCAGAGACCACATTTTGTTTTTCTATTAACCCCATCATGGGCTTTGAAATGCTAACAGAATAAATATTTGCCTCATAACTTCCACAAAGCCCCTAGGATCTTGTAAGTGAACACTGAGTAGGCCCTTAACTGGCCAACTTTGTGCAATTACAGTCTCTCTCTACAACTTATATTCTTTGATGCCCTTTAATTTCTCTTATGTCCCTCTAATGTAACTCCTATGCATCCTGGGCATACACACCTGCATACTGAGAAAAGCCCAAAAGATGATAACCAACAGACTGAAGAGACCAAATACAAAAAAATCTTTACACTACACCTAGCACAGGTCTTGACTTAAAAGAAAAAGGTTAACAAAATAATCACCTGAATTTCAGGCAGAGCTCCAGCCAACAATTAGCAATTTAATTTTGCTTGGGTATGTGAGGAGGCATTAGATAAATAGTCTTTTCCCCCCCTAAGAGAAGTACAACTTGTTCTTAGGAATTATGCACTATAGCTTTTAGAAAACCTGGCTCAACAAAATACCATAATTTTTATTCCTTCTGAAAACAAATCAACTATAAAAAGAAGTCCCCATGTCAGCATATCAACTATTTTGCATTTGAATTATGTTGTCAAGTTCAAAACAATGAAGCAAAACTAAAATCATTTAGGCGTGTGGCAATTAAGAGCACAAGGAATGAAAGAAAAGATGAAGAGAAAAGCACCACTTAGGAAAGCATGAAACAAAATCACGCCGCTTACAAAGCCTGCTCCTCCCCAAAGATTTTCACCTGCACAGGATACTTAGAAAGACTCATGCACAGTGTAATTTTATATCCATTTCTGGTTCTATTTCTGCACTGAACTATTTATAGCGTGCTCAGTGTTTCTGGAGTAAATTATACCTAGATCTTGGTAAAGCTAAAATCACTTAAATTACCTTTTTTGCTCAATTATTTGGAAGAATGGAGAAAGAAAGCTTGACAGAATAAAAAGATGTATTAAGCAATGGCCATTTCATAGCTATAATTGCATAGCTAAGTGGATATTGATGCCTTGAGGGCTATATGCAGTCACCACAGCTATTTTTACCAAAGGCTTCAAATAAAATCCAAATCAATTTATGTTATGTGAGCATACACATTATACTTGAACATGAAAGTTCTTAAGCCAAGTATTCCATCGGTTTGTATGTTAGGAATAACATAGAAAAACACATATTAGCAGTACACAAAATGGACGTATGGTACTATGTTAAGCACACAAGTATAAATACCTTCCAAAATAACCACTCAATTCTAGAAATATTCTTATGATATGCCATGAAATTCAGAAAATGTTCCAAATTTGGAAATCACTGTTATGGACTGAATGCCATTCACCTTCCCCAAGATTCACATGTTGAACCCTGAGCCCTCAATGTGATTATATTTAGTCCTCTAAGGAAATAACTAACCTTAAATGAGAAAGGGGTCCTGATCTGATAGGATTAGTGTTCTTATAAGAAGTGACAGACAGCTCTCTCTTTCTCTGCAAACTGTACTGAGGAAAGGCCCTATCAGGACATAAGCAAGAAGGTCAGCTACAAGTAAGGAAGAGACCTCTAATTAAAAATTGACCCTGCCAGGCTGATCTGGGACTTCTGGTCTCCAGAATTGTGAGCAAATAGATTTCTATTACTTCAGCCACCCAGTCTATGACATTTTGATATGGTGGCATATACAAACTAAGACAATCACTATTAATATGACTTTGATGTGGAGAATCCTGTTTTAAACTTACTATATCACTGTGAAGCACTGCATGTGAAAAGTACATTAGACCCACTCACTCAGCAATTCAATCTTTCTTATATCAAAAATGTGATAACTATCAAAAGTATATGGGAGTGTATACACACACACACACACACACACACACACAACTCAATTCATAAATGCCTTGTGGGCTCTACTTCTATTTTTCAAACCATTAAAGAAATAATGGGGGAAATTTCACAATGAAAGACAAGTCATCAACTGAGGCCACAATGTCAGATATTTGATTTTGAAGGCTCTACAGCTGCCCAAGTCCAAGTTAATTAGGGTTGTACTAAAGATCTGGAACCTGATCTTGTAGGATAATATTTCACATAATTACTTTTAACTTAGGAACTGCTTCCACAGTAAAATATAACGGTACTCCCCTCAAGAATTATTTCAATTATTTTTGTCACTATATAAAAAAGTAATTTTAAGTTTAACAAAAACTTAATTTATGAGATTACAAAATTATTTTTAAACAATTAGTAATATTCATATATGACTATGTATTTAATCAACACTATACCATTTAAGTTGAAAATTATATACAGAAAACATACAATGCCAGCAAATATTTTTAAAGATTTTTTTTGGGAAAAGTCAAATGTATATTAAAATGACCAGATTAGAAATTCAAAATTTCACCTACATGTAAAGTATAACAACATGCATTCATCATTCATATCATATATTGTCAGAAATATCATAATTTATACAGAGACCAAAAAATAGGAAAAATACCATGCCTAATTTCATCTGATTAACCACAAACATACAATGTATAGTAGTTTTTGATTCATAATTCACCAAGTGTGATACTGGTTCTAGAATATTATAGATCATTAGTAAGAAATGCTACAATAAATGTTGTTGTTTGTTTGAGGGTGAGAAAATAGATTTGAAAAGGGAAACCTAGGAGTATGGTCAACAGATAAGAAGACAGTGCAATAATACAGGTAAGAAATAATAAGTGCTTGAAGAATGGCAAAAAGCAGGATACAGAGAAATAAATGTGTACCCGAGTAGTAGAACTGACACTATCCATGAACCAACTGGCCGTAAGGGCTGGGAGAAGACTGTTAAGAATGACTCTAATGGAGATTTCTAATCTCACAGTGATGACAAGTAAAATTTTGCTATCAACCTCTAGAGGCTTGCTTAGACACATGGACACACACATAAATATATGCAAATTACCCTATGTTTCTGCTTAATAACGCCATTGTCTCATGCATCCCTCTCTCAGTAGCTGACTGTGCACACCATTTACACAATGAGATAATTAGATGTTAACAAATGGTAGGGATGACACTGTGTGCTAACACTATAATTCTAAAATGCCCCAACACAAACTAGAACACCATTTCAGTATGAAAGGAGGACTGCCAACATGGAGACTGGAGATAAGAATTGATTTTGCAATAGAAATTATTTGTGTCTCTCTCTTATCTCTAGACAAAACATTTCAGCAGCAAAAAAAGGAATCATCTCCTATAGCACTAATTAGCAACATAAATCTCACCAGGAGCAATGCCAAAAGATTGCAACTTAGTGAAGCTGTAAGAAAATCAACAAAACCCTTTTTCTTTATAGAATAATTTATTAAAGACTGAGAGTGTTTTTAGCAAAAAAGCATATCTGATTTCAATTTGTAATATGAGAGAGATCTTGCAAAAATAAAAAAAAAATAATCAGTGACACTCTTAGTGTCAAGTATGTAAATAATTTTAAAGTAATAGTGAGCTAGTTGGAAAACACATCTAGGTTGTTAACTGATGCTTTGGAAAGTTAGTCTGCTCTCCAACATATAAAAGTGAGAGAGGAATTCTTTATTAGGGTGTGTATAAGAAAAAAGGGGAGTTTTGACACAGCTTTTAGTTGACCCAGACTGGGTCAACTTTAGTGGGTGATTAGGGTTCTGCCAAGATGATAAATTCTTGATTTATTTGAAATAATGTGATTTTATCTAGTCTTCATAAACAAAGATTGAGATCTAATATAAATCAGGCTTGGCTAAGGAAAAACATTTCAATGAAAAGTAAATGTATGAATAAACACATAAAACAATATTTAACAAAAAGTTAACATTCAGAATATTTATGCAATTATGTAATGATGAGTAATGTAAGAACAATGACAACTAAAGAAAAAGTGAATTAATAAAAAAACAAATAAATAATGTAATGGATTAATTAATGAATGAATAACTAACAAGTACAAAGATGTAATGTGACTGGAATTGTCAAAGTCAGCTCATAACCATGAAAAAGTGTAAAGGTACATAGAAATAGTGTTTTACTACTTACTGAGACATACCCTATGAACTATAAATTCCACTCCTAGGTGGGAAGAGTTGAACACAGAACCCATTCACCTGGCTCTCTCACTTGGGATCTGTGCAAAAAATTACCATTTTCTTTCCCCTCAAATTTTATTGCTGCTTCCAAGAACACTAACCTCTATATTGGGTATCATTGTAGACTTGTAGCATCTGAACCCCTCTACTGTTCAAGTTTTTCTTCTCTTTTTTCATTGCTCTTTTTCTCCCTACCCCCATATCATCCACCAATACTTATTTTGTATAGCAAAATCTACATACTCAGCAATCACCAGTCTTATATCTTACTATATCCATTTCCTACCTTGTGTATGACCACTTTGAGATCCCCTCCATCAAAACGTCAATAGTCCAAAGTGATCAGAATTGGGGGTAAAATTTGCAGAATATTAAAGGTCAGTTACATAACAAGAAAGCTATAAAATGTGGGCTTCATTTAAAAATAAAAAGAAAAAGAAAACCTTTAGACTTCACTAGTTAAAATAAAGGATCCAAGATTTATGAGTCTCAATAATTTGAATTATACTTGTGAGTCACTTTTTTGTGGGGAAGGGATATAAGGACATTGCTAATGAGTTTAAAGCTCAAACTATTTTTTATGAGACAAAGAACAGAAAAGTTAAAAAATATTAAAGTAATTGAGATATCATTTTAATAAATAAAAATATATACATATTTATTCACAAATTGCTTTAACCTTATAAACAGTTATAAGTGTCAATGCACTTCTCTCTGCACTAGCTCCTATTATTGGAAGAAAACTTTGCCTTAAAATAACCCCATACACAGGTATTTAATGCAATTTACAGGCCATTAATAATAATAATAATAATAATGATAATAATAATAATAATAATAATAAGTGAGGTGTGGAGGATTTCAGGGTTGTAAAGCATACCTGTAATATAAGTTAATTGAAAAGCCATCACAGGAGAATTTTATACACTGACATATATATTTAAGACATATATGTAAATATTATTTATAAAAAGTGTTTATGGGTTCTGTAGTCTTTTTTTTCCCCACAGTCTTTTTTTTTTCTTGAATATTTTTTGTTGTAGATGGACACAATATCATTAGTAGTTTGTTGGTTGGTTGGCTTTTTAATGTGATGCTGGGTGTTCAACCCAGTACCTCACGCATGTTAGGGAAGCACTCTACCATTGAACCATAACCCTAGTCCCCAAAGTTCTTTACTTAATTCATTTTTTTGGAGGGAGTGTGTGCGTGTAGTGCAGGGGATTGAATCCATGGCCTTATACAAGCAAAACAAGCACTCTACTGACTAAGCTATATCCTCAGCCCTGATCTGGAGTCTTTAAAAAAAAATTAAAAAGCGAGAGAGAATTTCTGCAGACATAGCACCTTTGCTTGTACGTGGTGGTGAGGATCGAACCTGGGCCACACTCATGCCAGGCGAGCGCGATACCCCTCGAGCCACACCCTGAGCCCCAGATGTGTAGTCTTTATACAGTGACAATGGAGCAGCCTGTCATTCAGACTTTGATTGTGTGTCCACTTGGCTCAGGTTGGGGGCAGTGCCTGAAGCCTTGACCAATCAGTCACTTAGGTGAGAACTGTCCAATCCTCAAGCAGCCGGTGATGAGGGGGGGGCTTCCACAATCTTCCGTTCCCTTTTCGTATGGAGCCCGCCATTTTTTCAATCTTTTGGTAGGCTTCTGTCCTGGATCCGGAGCCCAGGTGTCTGTGCTATGCAGAATCTGAAAACAAACCACAGGGAGAATCCTGAGAACCCTGAGAGCCAGGAAATGGTAAGTGTGCCTTGTTATATTGAGACTGGGTAGGAAGGTGGCTTAAAGCTGACAGGAGTGGCAATGGTGGAAACTGGCAGTCATGGCTAGGGACTCCTCGTGGTCCTCTCCAGAGTCTTGTGGCCAGAGGGTCTCTCTGTGGTAGCTTAGCCTTCACCTCCCTCTGACTAGTCTAGTGAGGCTTAGATCAGCAGTTGAAAACCTGGGCATTTTATTCCATAATTGTATGGTGTTTTCAGCTTCTTTCTAGAGCCCTTTGTGGGCTTCCATGTGCCATGAGTCCAGCATGTCTCCAGATTGCATAGTGAAGACTGAGATAATTACCAGGAAAGAACTCCAAATCCATTTATTGTATTCATGCATGAGAGAGGCTGTTGATTTTAGGGCTTGTTACTCATGAGGGTTTTGTTTGTTTGTTTATTTATTTATTTATTTTGTATGTGTCAGTGTTTGTCTGTCTGTGTGTGTGTGTGTGTGTGTGTGTGTGTGTGTGTGTGTGTGTTGTTTTCTTCTTGGTACCAGAAATTCAACCCAGAGGTGTCCATCCACTGATTGACATTCCCACCCCCTTTTTTAGAAATATTTTTATTTAGAGACAGGGTCCCTTTGAATTTCTTAGGGACTCAGAAATTTGATGATGCTGGCTTTTAACTCATTCTCTTCATGAGTCCTGAGATTTTTAAATGTAGCAGAAGCAGTATCTCAAATCCAGAACAAAAATCTGAAATCCAGAACTTCAGCTCAGCTCTCCATAGGTCTCAGAATAAACCCCTAGTTTTCTAGCTCTCTGTTCACATATCCAAAACTAGGGTTCTCTGTTCACAGAGAATGAGTATAAAATAGAATAGATGATATAATGACCATGTAATTCGAATAATGGGCCTCACTCAAACACACCTGGTGGCTAACTGAAAGATATGTTAATGAGCACCATTAAGGCCTATTTGACATGTAAAAGACCTTGAAGCCCACTTGTGGGAACACCTTCTACAAAGTCCTTTGCCCCAGAGGTGATTCCTGATTGAATTTGAAGAAAAAAGGACGGGTCACAGAAAGTGAACCTATATGGTAGTCAGGATGCCTTTTCCAAAGCCTATTCTAAATGCAGTATGCTCCTTGTTCTGCCCAAAACCATCAGTAAAGTTGTAAGATGGTACACAAAAATGAATTTTTTTTCTGGTATCATTCCTCATACCACATGGTGGTCATTCTATTTCTTTTTGCTTAAATAGATTTTTTTCTTCAAAATTTATGAGACAAGCACCCAGATTCAATTGGCAAACTGAGAAATTTTGGTTCATCTCAAAACTGCACTTTCAGCATTATTAATCATTATTTTCCCATGTTTTATTTCAAATGTATGCATCATTTATAATGTTTTTCTTCAAGAACTTGAGGGCATTTTTAAAAGATTTTAATTTATCATCTGAGATTTTCACATGAGAAAAAAGCAGAATAAAATTAGGTGACATTAAAAAGAATGAATCTCTCCTAAATGAGATTTATGTGTCCCATTTAAGGATTTTTAAAAAGTTTAATGGGTCATCAATTGAGGATTTTTTCATTTATTAATTAATTTGTTTATTTACTTATTTATGGTCAGATCATTTCATTAAAATAACCCACAGAAGGGGATGGGGTTGTGGCTCAGTGACAGAGCACTCACCTAGCATGTGCAAGGTCCTGGGTTCGATCCTCAGCACCACATAAAAATAAGTAAATAATAAATAAATAAATAAATAACGCACAGAAACGTTCCAAACATTTCAGGAAACTCTTTTATTCTGGTGTGGCAGGAAAAAATAAAAGTGGGACTAACTTGAATTTAAATTACATGCAAGTTAAATCTCTCTCTCTCTCTCTCTCTCTCTCTCTCTCTCTCTCTCTCTGTACTGGGGATTGACCCCAGGGCCTCATGCTTAGAAGGCAAGCACTCTACAAGCTGAGCTATTTACTCAGCCCCATTTATTTTTTTTTGGGGGGGGAGAGACCAGGGATTGAAGTCAGGGGCACTCTACCACTGAGCCACATCCCTACCCCTATTTTGTATTTTACTTAGAGACAGGGTTTCACTGAGTTGCTTAGTGCCTCGCCATTGATGAGACTGGTTTTGAATTCATGATCCTTATGTCTCAGTCTTGTAAACAGCTGATATTACAGGCATGCACCACCATGCCTGGCCAACTTCAATCTTAAGGGCTAAAGTACATAGCAAATTAGATCAAAGTCCATGTCAATATCTTGGTACTATATATAAAAGTTGTTGATAGACCTTATATTTCATTTACTTATATGTGGAGCTGAGAATTGATTCCAGTGCCTCACATGTGCCAGAAAATTGAGCTCCACTGAGCTCCAGCCTTAGGCCCCTGGTACTTTTTTTATGGGGGATATTGGAGATTGAACTCACGAACACTTGACTACTAAGACAAATCCCCAGGATTTTTTTTTTTTTACTTTATTTAGAGACAGGATCTCACTGAGTTTCTTAGCACCTCACTTCTGCTAAGGCTGTCTTTGAACTTTTGATACTTCTTCCTCAGCCTCTTCAGCAACTGGGATTACAGGCTTGCACCAACACACCCAGCCCCTGGTACATTTTAATACTGTTTTATGTAGATTTTAACCAGTAGCTTTAACTTTTTTTCTAATATATATTTGATTTGAATCCATAACCCAGAAATCAGTGAAACAGAATCTATTTTTTTTTTATCTCCAACACTGCTTTTGGTTATGACAGTGTCTGAGTTCAGATTCCCCATTAAAGAGTTTACTGTGTGTTGTGTTCTCATTCTGACCCCCCATATGACCTATTTCTGAGTTTTAGAATATCTGAAACAAGGTTCCCAGAGATTCCAATTTTTTTGGAGTATTTAGAAAACACCACTATCTAAGTCTTGCCTTCTAGGGACCAGTTTGAATTTTAAGTGTATAGCATCTGAAGGGATGGAGTAATTAGATGCTTTGCAGTTGGAAGACATTTTCTGATATACTTTCTATCTAAAAGGTACTTCATTTGTTTCCTTTAATTAGATACTGTGAATAAAGGTACAATAAAAATAGATGTGTGGCAATATATTTAGCAAAACGATTCCAATTTTTTTACATATATACCCAGAGTTATTATTACTGGATTGTATGGCATTTTTTAACCAAGAATTATTATTTATATCTTTTTATTTATTTAAATAATGGAAATTAACCCCAGGGCACTTTACCAGTGTGCTACATACCCAGTCTCCAACACTTTTATTTATTTATTTATTTTTGAGAGAAAGTTTTACTGAGTTTCTTAGGACCTTGCCAAGTTCTTGAGGCTGGTCTTTAATTTGAGAATAAACCCATAGTTTTCTACCTCTCATCCTCCTAAGCCACTGGGAGTACAGGCATGTACAACCTTGCACTGCTACCCCAAATTATTACTAGTGGATTATGTGGCATTTTTATTTTGGGCTTTTAAAGAACCTTAACCCTTTTATAAAATATATTTATTAAATTTACTTAAAATATATTTATTAAATTTATTTAAAAATGTCACCAACATTTTTACATATTTGTGTACCCTGGAATCCCTATTAATTATGAGATATTTGCTTGGTTTTGTATGGTTTGGTGCTGAGTATTGAACCCAGGGGTGCATACCACTGAGATACATCCACATTCTTTTTTATGTTATATTTTGAGATAGGCTCTCATTAAGTTGTTTGTAGCTTTGTTATGTTAATGAGGCTGTCTTTGAATTAACAATTCTCCTGTGTCATTTTCCATAGCTTCTCGAATTTCAGGCATCTGCCACCATACATGACAATTTTATATTTTTATAATAGCTATTCCAACAGCACTGCATAGGCTGCAGAAAATCTATTTGATTACTGCATTAAATCCCTGAGGCAGTTTATGTGAAGTAGCCAGTGTAGGAGTGTTGAGTAAAGATTATCAAGGATTGTGGAATGTGATAGACATTATTATCTAAAGTACATGTATGGGGCTGGGGATGTGGCTCAAGTGGTAGTGTGATCACCTGGCATGCATGCGGCTGGGGTTTGATCCTCAGCACCACATACAAACAAAGATGTTGTGTCTGCCGAACACTAAAAAATAAAAATATTAAAATATTCTCTCTCTCTCTCTCTCTCTCTCTCTCTCTCTCTCTCTCTCTCTCTCTTTTAAAAAAATAAAGTACATTTATGAAGACAGGAATTGATGTGAACATACTTTATATACAAACAGAGGTATGAAAAATTGTTCTATATGTGTAATAAGAATTGTGATGCATTCCGCTGTCATTTATTTTAAAAATTAAAAAAAAAATCTTTATATGTATTGCTGAGAATCAAATTCAGTGCTTTGCACATGCTAGCAAAGTAGTCTACCACTGAGACATAACTCTAGCTCATGTACCCAGCTTTTTATACTCTCTTTGTAGTAATCAGAAACAACTTTAAAAATTAAAATTGCATTTATATCATTTTTCCTAGTATAGTAATGTATTACTAACTAAACTTATTCTTAGTATTTTTTAAAAATAATCTAATGGATGACTGTTATTTTTTCCAGAGATTATTTTATCACTTCTTTAGGGCTTGGTGAAGAGTCTTTTTTTTTTCAGAATTTAGATGTCTTCTATTATCAAATGGGTCCATGCTAAGTGTGTTGAAAATAGTGATTCTAAAAGTTTGCACAATCCACACCTTTCCAAGACTATAGGAGAAAGGGAAAGACAATATTCACAACCAAGAAACCATTTCCCATGGAAGCATAGTATCAATGTCCAACCTTTCAGTGGTAAGGTTGTTTAAGAACCACAACCATAGGTTTCTGGGATCCTCTAAAGAACACTGAATGGCTAAAAATGACTTACTCTTCTTCAAAATAAAATTTTTGCTACCTACTTAAAAAATAAAGCACTATGAATGAGAAAGGTGAATGAGACTTAAGTTCTGTGGAGGTACTGAGGTTGACATTTCATTATAGTTTATAAATAGTCAAATAAGAAGGGCCTTAGAGTTGTCTCATCTTTTCCAACACATGATATGGAATACTTAGATGAACTGACATGAAATAATGAAAATGCATTTCAGGGAAGTGATATCACAGAAATTTTCAGGGTAGAATCTTGGAAATGTGGGAAAAATATATTCATATTCATTTCTATAGAAAAAAATAAGTGATAAGTACATGAGTAGGGTAAATTCACTGTGCCTCATGTATTGTAGGTTGAAAGTAATGAGAAAGTAGAACTGAGGAGATCCAGAACTCTATAATTGTAGGAGAAATTAATAGCAATTTAGAAAAAGAAAATATAGTTAAATCCCTTTAGATTTGCCTCTGTCCTCTGTTCCTCTTATGAATTTGATTCTGTCAAACGAGATTATGTGGGTATGGTTCTCTTTGAATTTGTTTTCTTTTGTTTTTAGGATTTTGTCAGCTATGTCATGTAAAGCCCTGTGTAAACTCACTTTGGGGGCTCTTTTACCTCCTGTTCTGGACTGCAGAGCAGAGACCCACCTCACTCATTGTGTGCAATGAATTGACTTTTGTCAATCTTTGCCAACAATGGTTGGAAGAACAAGCATATTGGAGGGTCTTTCATATCCTATAATATGGTTGTCAGACCCTGTGGGTTAAAGGGTAATTACTTGCTATGTTAAAAACATCTTCCCTATGAGAAGGGCTTACCAATATATATATATATATATATATATATATATATATATATATATATATATATATATATATATATATTGTTTTGGAAGCCCCATAAACACAAAAGGGAAGCATTTATGCTCAAAAACAAAGGAAAGCCAGAAGCCATTAGATGTGAAAAAATACAAAAAATAAAATCTTCTCTTAGAGCTTTCAGAAGTAAAAAGTTTATTTCTGTTTTGTGCAAGAAAACTAAAATTTCTCTTTGGCCTGACAATATTTTGATGTTTTAAACTTACTTGTAATTTCTACCTGTGTTTTGAATTCACCTATGCCTGGCTATCCCTTACCAGATAACAACCCTCTCTAAAACCTTACTTGTGCCTCATAAATTCTGGCTTCCACTGACCAAACAACAATTCTCTCTAAATCTCAGTGGCAGCTCATAAATTCTAATGTCTGGAGCTGAATTTATTCCCTCCCCTGAAATGTTAGTGATGTAGATCCTTAACCTGCTATCTGCCTTTGTATTATGATTGTCAAAATCTTGTTAGCTGTAAGCACCCTATACACCCACCTCCTTTGTAACTTTTTGTGCTTTAAAAACTTTTTCCTGAAGATCAGCGGGATGATCTCTAGCATGGAATCTTGAAAGAGACAGTCCTGGCCAGTTTTTGTGTACACAATACAATCTTGATTTAATTTGATTTAAAATTGGAGTTGGTGGTCTTTTCTTTGTGATTTGGTTTAACATTAACCTTTTTTTAACTTCACTGTAAATAAAACCAAAGAACACAACAAAACTCCTGTAAATGAGCCAGGTGCATAAAAATAGTCATTCTTTACTGAAAGCACAGTATTCATTATAGAAATGATATAAGCTTAAAAATTAAAAGATAGCTCAAATATCAAGGTAGTTTAGGAGTTAGAATTCTTTTCTTTCAGAATATAGGTAGTAAAATAGGACAAAAGAGAAAATGTGAAGCCTAAATATATTAAGTAATATGCAAAAAAAATCACCAAAATATTTATTATAAAAAATTGTTTCCACAGAAATGGTTCAAAAGAAGCAGTCTTTTTGTCAGGAATAAACATTTGGACAGGAATGGAAGTTTTGGTTCTCTCTTTAAGTAGTTTTACTCATGGTGAATAATCTTTACACTATTTCTGCATTTTACTGGTTGGAATTAATTGTAATTCATATGTCTGCAAAAAAGGTACTAAATGCAGAAAAATATTATCTCTGTATATTAGCAGCAACTGAGTTATAAAATTTGCTATGATAACTTGTCTCTTCATGTACTTAAAGACTATGAATTTGCTGCTTAGCACTTAGGTATAATTCTCTATGTTGTTCTCTAGTTATTTATGTCTCTATGTTTTATACCAAGCTCTTAGTATGTGCCTTAATTACTGTGTGTAGCAATGTAGGATTTATGTCTTATTTGTGACACTTTGTTCCCAGAACTGTGTCTAAAGGGAAATATTAACAAAATGATTCTCTCTAATATTATATTATATTTTATATTTATTTATATATTTATGTATACATATATTTATAATTTAGAAACATACTTTGGTCTGAAACTACAATGATACTAGTGTATTTTAGCTTGAATTGGTTGTGAGAAACAAACTAAAAAGACTTTTCTTTTTGTTGGTTGGTGATTTCTGCAACCTCAGGAACCTAATGAATAATGGCAGAAATAAATAAGTAACTCTCTAGTGTGAGGCAGAACCACCAAACTAGATGATGTTTTGCTTCTACTTTCTATATTGATCATTAGAAACATACCTTTAAATTTACATGGAACACTTTTGGAATTCTGTTCTGTTAGTTCTTCTAAAAAAATCAATGAAAGTGAAAAATAATGCAGGAAAGATAAATAATTAATTTCAAACAATTCATTTCTTAAAATAAATATTTTTTTCAAATCACCAAAAATTCTGAAAAGTTAGAAAAGTTGAAAGCTTTAGAAATAGCCTAAGGTCTTTAGTCTGCATTTATTCTCTTATTCAGTTGTTAGATCTTCTTTTAGATCATTGGACATTTTAATAATTAGTTTTTCATTATCTTTATCTGTGATTTTATGTACTTCCATAACTGTGGGATCCTTTGTTGGAGCATTGTGAAGGGGGGGGGGCGCGTGCCTGTTTCCTCATGTTTTCTGAGATCACGGACTTTCACTTCAAATGAGATGGATTTTCTTTCCTCTTTTTTTACATGTGTCCCTTTGTTGGTATCTTTCTCTGTTTCTGATACGAGTAGATGTCCAGGAGTAGAACCTGTGCAGAGGATTTTTTAGTTTGATTCATCTTGTTTATCTGTTTTTGCTTTTGTTTTCTAAAATAGGGGTCTTGTCTAAAAAATCTTTTCCCATTACAATAGCCTTAAAATGTTTAAAAATAAAATTTTATTTTTTTCAATTAATCCCTGGTTCTCCTGCATGGTAAGCAAGCATTTTACCACTGTGCTACACCCCCAGCCCATTTAATCCACTTTGAGTTGATTGTTTCTGAGTAAAGAGCCACAGGGTTCTAGTTTCATTCTTTTTCCTGTGGATTCCCTACCCTGTTTTCCCAACACCATGTATAGAAAAAAATGTCTTTTTTTTAAGAGAGAGGGAGAATTTTGTTTAAGATGGACACAACACAATGCCTTATTTTTTTATGTGGTGTTGAGAATCGAACCCGGGTCCCTCCTGTGCTAGGCGAGCGCTTTACCACTGAGCCACAATCCCAGCCCCAAAACTGTCCTTTTTCTACTGTACATTCTTACACCTTTTTCAAAAATAGGCTGCTGTAGGTGTGTGGGTCGAATTCTATGCTCTCTGTTCTGTTCCATGGGTCCATGCTTCTGTTTATAAGTCAGCACCATGCTGTTCTGATTACTCCAGCTTTGTCCTGTATTTTGAAGTCAAGTCATGGAACTCCTCTTGCTTGGTTCTTTTCATTCAGGATAACTGTGACTCTTCAGGAGCTTTGTGGTTCCATAGAAATTTTAGGATTGTCTTTTCTAGTTCTGTGAAGAATGCTCTTGGTGTTTTGGTAGGGATTACATTGAATCTGCCGATCTTGTTGGGTAGAATAGACATTTGAACAATATTGGTTATCTTTTTATTTGTGTGTGTGTGTGTGTGTGTGTGTGTGTTATTTTCAATTTCTTTCCTCATTGCTTTATAGTTTTCATTTTAGAGATCTTTTACCTCTTTATTTTAATTTGTTCCAAGGTTTTATATTTTTTGCAGTTATTGTAAGTAGTATTGTTTGCTTGATTTCTATTTCAGATGATTTGCTATTTGTATATAACAACTCTAATAATTTTATTTTTTGTATCTTGCAATTTTGCTAAATTCATCTATTACCACTACTAGTTTTGGATGAAGTCCTTGGAGTTTTCTAAATGTAACATCAGCTCATCTGCAAACAGTGAGAATTTTATTCCTTTTTTCCCAGTTTGGATGCCCTTCATTTTTTCTCTTGCCTGATTGCTCTAGCAAGCACTTCCAGAATTCCATTGATTAAAAGTGGTAAAATGGGCATCATTCTTCTGTTTCAGATCTGAGAGAAAAAACTTTCAGTGTTTATCCATTTGATATGATGCTTGCTGATGGCTTATTTGACACACCTTTTATCATGTTGAGATGTATTCCTTCTATACCTAGTTGTTCAGCATTTTCATCATGAAGAGATGTTGATTTTATCAAGTGCATTTTCTACATCTATTATATCGGTTTTGCCCTTCATTCTGTTAATGTGGGATATTACATTTATTGATTAGATAGTGTTGAACCATTATTGCATCCCTGAGATGCATTCCACTTGGTCATGTTAAATAATCTTTCTAGTGGGCAATTGAATTTAATTTGCTAGTATTTTGTTCAAGATTTTTGTATCTTTATTCATCAAAAATATTAGCTGTGGGGGCTGGGGCTGGGGCTCAGCAGTAGCACACTTGCCTGGCATGTGTAAGGCACTGGGTTCGATTCTCAGCACCACATATAAATAAATAAATAAATAAATAAATAAAAAGTTTTATCAACAATTAAAAAATATTCTAAAAAAATAGCTGTGGATTAGTTTTTGTGTGTGTTGTCAGGTTTTGGTATCATGGAATTGCTGGCTTCATCAAATGTATTTGGAAGAATTTCTTTCTCTTCTATTTTTGGGAATTACTTAAGGAGAACTAGGAACTGTTCTTCAAATATTTGGTAGAACTTTTAGCAGTAAAGCTCTCTTGTATTGGAATTTTCTTTTCTGGAAGGCTATTACTACTGATTCAATCTTGTTACTTATTATAGGTCTGCTCAGCTTTTTTATTTATTTATGATTCAACCTGGGTAAGATATATATGTGTAAGTGTTCAGGAATTTTTCCATTTATTCTAGGTTACCAAATTTTTGCAAATAATAACAAACATGGGTATCTTTGTTCCTAATAATCTCAAATGATCCTTTGTACTTTTGTGGTGTCAGTTGCAATCTTTCCCTTTTCTTGTCTGAATTTGAGTCTTCTCTCTACTTTGCCTAGTTGTCTAGCTACTGACTTTTCACCTGTGTTTAGTTCTTTGAAGAACCAGCTCCTTATTTCATTACTCTCTCGTGCTCCTTTTTAGTCTCTGATTCATTATTTGTGCTCTGCTCTGAACTTATTATTTATTTCTTCCTTTCCACTAATTTTGGTTCAGGTTTGGATACCAGATGTTTTTAATACACTTGATAAACAATAATCTCCCAGGCTTTCTTAAAAATCACAGTGGACTGGTCATTTTTCTGGCTTTTCTAGTATATCTAACCTGGCATATACAATTTTATGAACCACAAAGCACATACTTCTGATTCCTTCCTTTACTACCTTTCTTCAAACTATGAATTTTTCATTTTATTCAGATTACAATATCACTTTCCAACCTAAAAAGGGCAATCTCCTGGGACAGTAGTGCCATCTCCTAACAGTCAAGCTAAAAGCTATGAACCATAATTATGAACTCTTTCTCATGCAGCTGTGATCCCATCCTCACTGCACCCACCATGACTCAGCATGCACAGTCCCTTCTCCTGCGTCTGATCGTCCTCTGCCAGGCAGGCCCTTCCCTCACAGCAGGCCTGGCACTGCCATTGCCAGGTGATGTTCTGCTGGGTGTAGGCATCTTTCAAAGGGCAGAGGGGAAGTGGGCCTCCTCTTCAAAGGAGGGGAACATGCCCAACTTAAACAGGTGAAGCAGAGAGCTTGGGAAGGGTCATTCTTGGTCTGCCAGCTCAGCCCTTCAGAGGGATGGGGAGGGGGTGCCTAAAGGGTCCTTTCTCACCAGCCCAACCCTTACTCGCCCTTTTCCCTCACAGGCACTCACTCCCTTCACTATGACTTCACCGTCAATTCTAAGGCAGCACCTGGACAGCAATGGTTTACAGTCCATGCCCAGGTGGACCAGAAGAATTTTTTCTCCTATGACTGTGGCATGGACAAGGTCAAATCCTTGAGTGCCCTGGGAGGGAAAGTGAGTGCCACAGTCACCTGGGAAGAGCCCAAAATGTCACTGAGAGATATTGTGAATACGCTAAAACAGAAACTGGCTGACATTAAAGCAGAAAATGACATGGCCAGAGGTATGTAAGGATAGTCCAGGGATATGAGAGAGCTGATATTGGTTGAAGGAAATTGATTGTGTGCATATATAAAAAAAAAAGAGTTAGATGTTGGTCCCTCTAAAAGCCCAGACATAACTGTTTTGGAGGACAGAACACAGCCAGATTAGAAGGAAAACAGGGAAGGTGGTACTGGGTTGGACAAAGGATTTGTTAAGAAAGGAGGCTGATTTCTCTCTGATGGGGGCAGGTCTGAACACCCTGGAGGGCAGGATGTGTTGTCAGCATAAATCCAACAGCTCCTGGAAGTTTGGCTTCAATGGACAGATGTGGCTCCTTTTTGACTCAGACAACAGAAAGTGGAGAGAGATACATCCTGGGTCCAACTGGATGAAAAAAATGTGGGAAAATGACAAGGAGGTGACTGAGTTGTTACACAGGTCCTCGATAGGTGACTGTAGAACCTGGATTCAGAATTTGAAGGAATGGGAGGCAGAGTTGGAGCCAACAGGTAACTGGCAGGAGGGGGAAGAAGTGGGATTCACATGAGATGCTTCTACGTGTGTGTGTGTGTGTGTGTGTGTGTGTGTACAATCCATCAAGCATGAGTCAGACCTGGGTTAACATTCATAGGTATAGTCTTCCTATCTTTTTCCCTTCTCACCTCCTAATGCCTCTTTTTTAGTGCACATTCTTTTGGTCTGACATTTGCTCGTCTCTTTTTGGAAATTCCTCTAAATCACTTCACATGTCAGCTCCTGAGACCCTTCTCCACCACCATCCTCATGGGTCTCCTCATATTCTGCCACCAGGAAGGATGAGTTGTATGGTCACCCAGGCTTCTCCCATTAGCTGTATGAGCCCCTTAAAGACATGGCCCGTTTCCTGTCTCCCTCATTTCTCAGGACCTGTCACAGCAGCTGCCACATAGCAGAGATCTAGGAACTATCTGCCTTCCTGAATGACTTGGGGCAGCAGGATCTAAGCAGATATGTCCTCATATTTTGGTCTGAAGAAGGGCTAATACTCTTATGTTTTCATTTCAGGACCTTCAACCACCACCCCAAACACAGTAATTGCGAAGTCCTCAGCCAGTACCTTTAATCACTGGAATTCAGTACCTTTAATCACTAGAATCCTCATCATAGGATGCATCATAATTTTTTTCTCACACGTATTGTAGGCAGATTGAAGAGAGGGATGGGGGAGATGGGGAAGCAATGAGGACAGGAAAGTGAATTCCCAAGATCCTAGTCTGTACCTTGACTGGTCCTTCCCATTCTGAGGTGAGACAGAAGAATCAGGCCTCCTGTCACTGGAAGCAATAGCTTGACCATGCTCAGCCCTGAGTTCTGAGAAATCCTCCCTGTCAGGGCCCATGGGAAAGAGGAGTGGCCATACCAAGGCAGCCTGTGGGCTCTAAAGGGTTTTAGCTTATGCAGGTCTGATTCAGACCAGATTTCTATTAGAGGGACACAGTGGGGCATGGTGTGGAGATAAAAGGAACACAGGAAGGAAATACCCAATCCTGGAAGATGGCAGCATGGTATCTCCATTTAATGTGTACAGAGAAAGGGACTTCATACCCACAGTCAAAGAAGAGGGTCCTGGGACCTCAGTCCTGGCTCAGTGGTAGAGTGCTTGCTTAGCATGTGTTAGGCACTGAGTTTAAACTTAAAATCAAGGTATTATGTTCATATGTAAAAGAGAGGGAGAGAGAGGGTCCTATGGCTAACACCAGGGTAAGGCGCAGGGAAGGCCTTTCCCAGCCCAACCTGGAAGGCTGGAGTTCAGGGCTGCATTCCGACAGGAGGCTCATTTCCAGAAGCTGAGTTGAAAACAGAGTGGAGTCTGTTCAGGATGAAGGCAGAGGATGCCAGCTCTCTGGGGACTCCTACAACTCCAGGATTGGGCTGTGGCCCTGGAACCCAGCCTCCTGCAGACTCCAGATCCTGAGCCAGCTCAGCAGCCTCTGCCTTGAGCAGGGCCTCTGCAGAGACTGGTGGGGCTGAGCAGCTGCTGGAGCCTGATGCTCCAGCTGACTTAACCAGAGTGGAGGGAGTAGGCAGGGCCAGTCACTTTTAGAGCTGTGCTGCTCCCAGGTAAGGAGAGGTTGAGGGAGAAGGGGGAAGAAAGATGTCATCTGCAACCCCACCCAAAGTCTGGGAACTAGGTTCCATATCCCCTCTCTTTGGCAGGACTCTCCGCATCCCCAGGTCCTATGGACCCTCCTATCGGGGGAGGAGCAGACTTCCAGTCAGGGAGCAGATCCAGTCATTAGGGCTTCAGTCCTGAGACCAAAGCCTATAGCAGGGCAGGAACTGATTCTGGCCTGTGGGAAAGAAGGGAGGAGGGGATAGAGGCTGTTGGATCCTTGGGTAATGGATGGAGGGAAATACATGACCCAAGCTGAGCACCCAGAAGAATTGAGATAGAATTTCTTCAGAGAGTTGAAGTAACACCTGTTTCTTTTCTAAAGGTTCTCCCAAGAAACTTCTGAAAATGTGATTCAGTTAAATAACTGGCCTTACTGGTCTTCTGCCAGTCTACTCCCTGCTCTTCCTCCATAGAGCAGATGAAGATTGAAGTACAAATCCAGAGGCCTCCAGCACATCATCACGTATTCTAACTTAGCCTACAGCTCTCCGTTCAGATCCAGCATGGGTGAGGTACCCATGGGAGAGATGGGCTGGCTGTGAAATAAAAACTGTGAAAGTAATCTATCAAGAAATAAATACAAAACGACAAGAATCATATTTTCAAAGCAGGGCATGACCTGTTGGTAAAGTGCTTGCCTTGCACAAGGCCCCGGGTTCAATCCCTAGCACCACAAAAAAAAAAAAAAAAATTATATACATCATATTGTTAACTTTTAAATAAGCCAGTGTGTCTTAATTGTCTTTTAGAAATATAGTTTACTTTGCAGTGTAGAGAGTAACATAAAATTTTATAACGTATTTATTTAAATATAAAATATTAAATGACACCATTAATTTCCAATTAATTTGTTATTATTATATAGTTTAAGAGCTATTGTTGTAGAAACTTTTGTTTGAAGAACATCAGCTTAGTAAAATGTTCTTTTAAATCTTGTACTTTAATGACGTGTGTATTTGGGAAATAAAGATACAATTAATATGTTATTAATAATTATCATAATTACACTGATTTTTTATATTAACCAAGTTTAGCTTTTAAAGAAAAATTTGAAATATGGAATGTAATGTGGTACTTTTAAAATAACAGTTATTGTTTAATCAAAATGTTATATACCTTAAATCCTTTAAGACTAGTGTTTTTTTTAAAATAATAAAACTCAACAGACATAAAAAATTATTTTATTGGAATGAGAGTAGATTAATATTTTCAGTATTTCTTATTTCTTTTATCCTTTAGTTAGAATTCCCAAGTAATAAAAGTCTGTGAAAAGATCTTATCTATATTGGTAAATAAGCCTCATGTCAGAACCTTAGCAGGATTTAAAGAGTAAAAATCTTTCAATAACTTCAGCTGATTGTGTTAATTTCATGTAACCAATTTAGCTATATGTAAACATTTTGAAAATTATTTTGTACATATTTTGTTTTAATTTACTGAGACATTTATAGCCTTTCACTTTACTAGGTTAAATTTTTCTTAAACCTTTCTATATAAATCACACCTGATAGAAGTTTAACTCCCAGCCCCTTGGTTCTCATGAGGACATAGAGAATAAAGGAATTTTAGATCTTATTTTATATTAACCAAATTACAAACACATCTAAAGTTTAAGTATATTTTAGTTAATAGGGTCTGATGTTTTTATATTTAGTAGATGATATTTTAGCACCCAATGGATGACATTCTAGCACTCTAACCTTGCAAATCAATAAGTACCTCTTTTAATAAAGACATATAATTACTCCCCTTTACCTTAAATGTATTTATTCTTAACTGTAAGATACAAGACATCAAACAAATTTAGATAACAGTATTAATTATCTTTTTCCTGTTAAAGAAAATTGTTAGAAACAAATAGATATAAATTTTAAATATCATAGGGATTAACAACTTTATTATTATTATTATTTTAATATCTGTATTTATCAAGGGGGTCAGTAGATAGTTTTCAATGTGGTAGGAGGCTTGTTTTGGTGCTTGTTTCTTGGTGTTGCAGGGATCTTGAAGGAAATAGGTTGTTTGGTCCTAAAGCTGTGAGCCAAGACAAGGGCCAGCATGATCTGGGCTTTCTTGAACTGGGGAATTTCACCCAGGAGTTCCCAGAAAAGTGGCTTCTGTGCCTTAATGGCTCAAACAAACCCCTAATTTATATATGGTTCTTTTGCTTATTCACATCCAGTCAGGATTTAGAAGACCCTCAGGTATTTCACTTTTAGGGACACAATGGGGTGGACTATTCTGATAGCTGCTTTCACTCTCCTGTCTATTGCAGCAGCCACACCCACCTTTTCTTTGCCACCCATTGATTCCTGCTACCCCAGGATATGATGACCCTCATGAAGATCCTGTAACTTCAACTTTGAACTTTTTTTTAAAAGACATTTATTCAGCGTCATGATCAGACTATTACATTTAGCAATCAACAGCCCAGGTGCCAAAAACAAAGTAGATTAATACCCTTTGTGGAATGCTTTGAACTTTTCACAGAACAGAAACTAAAAATAGCCTGTTATACAATTAGTCACAAGTGTAGCCCTTGAGTTTTTTGCCCATACATATGAGTATTGTCTAAACCATGTCTTCTTTGTAGCAGCTAGGCCCTGCCAATACTGCTTGGCTGAGTTCACAAATCTATTGTAACCTTTAGCTTCCCTGTCACTTCTCTGGCTCTCCTCTCCTGCTAAGCTTTGTTTCCTGGCAGTATTAAAACCTTCTGCCACTGCCATGGCTACTGCTGCTGCTGCTGGAACCACCATTACCATCATGGTTTCATAATTTGGCAAATATTGGCCTCTACCACCATAAGGTCCAGAGCTTCTGCCTCCAAAGTTTCCACCCTTCATGGGTCCAAAATTTGATGACTGATTGTTATAACTCCCAGAATCATTGTAGCTTCCACCATCTCCAAAATTGCTTCCATCATTACCAAATGCATTTTAGCCATCCCCACTGCCACCATATCCACCACCATCATGGCTGCCACCAAAGCCACCATGACCACTGAAGTTCCCTCCATGACCAAAATTGTCATTTCCACCAAGACCACCTCTATGACCACCACCAGTTTCCAGAACCACTTCGACCTCTGGCTAGATGAGGCACTAGTCACCTCTTGCTTTGACAGGGTTTTCCTCACTTCACAGTTGTGGCCATTCACAGTATGGTATTTTTGAATGACAATCTTATCCACAGAGTCATGGTCATCAAAGTTACAAAAGCAAAGCCCCCTTTTTTTCCACTGCCTTGGTCAGTCATGTTTTCAATAACTTAGATTTTCCCATATTGTTCAAAATAATCTCGTAGGTGATGTTCTTCGGTGACTTCTTTAATGCCACCAACAAAGATCTTTTTCACAGGTCAGTGGGCCCCCGGTCTTTGAGAATCTTCTCTTGAGACAGCTCTCTTTGGTTCCACAACTTTTTTATCTACCTTGTGTGGTCTTGCATTCATGGCTGCATCCACTTCCTCCACAGTGGCACAAGTGACAAACCCAAAGCCTCTGGAGCGCTTGGTGTTTGGGTGTCTCACAATCACACAGTCCGTGAGTGCTCCCCATTGCTCAAAATGGCTTCTCAGACTTTCATCAGTTGTTTCAAAGCTCAGCCCTCCAATGAATAGCTTCCACAGCTGTTCGGGCTCTTTAGGGTACACTGATTTAGACATGATGGCAGCAGGAAGAGAGACTTTGACGATGCTTTCTATGCTCATCCATGGGCAGAAAAGCCAACTTTGAGCTTTTTTATTGTGTTTTGTGATAGTTCAATTCTGCACTTTTCATTAACGTGATAAGCAATGTCCTTTGCTAACCTGTGGAAATATACACTTAGCCTCTGGCTATTGGAACAAGAAATAACAATAGTTTCCATCTTGGTTTGTGTAACCAAATATTTCTCCGCACCTTGAGTTGACCTTTGTTATCGTTTAGAACTGGGGTATCCCCCAAAGATCCATGTATTGACTATGGTGCTATTGAGAAGTGAGGAAAACTTTATGAGGACAGGAGCTGGGTCACTCCCTGAAGGGCTCTTTGTGTCCCAGGCCCCTTCCTCCCTCTATTTCCTCTCTTCTCTGTCTCCCCCCCCCGCCTTCTCTACTTTCAAAAAGAATAAATTGTTTACCATTGCTACCATAAAGGGAGCAGTCTCTTTTGCCACAGATCCTACTGTCAGGATATTCTTCCCTACCTCAGACCCTAAAGCAATGCAGTCAGCCAAACTTGGACTAAAAATTCTGAAACAGTGAGGCAGAAATTAATCTTTCCTCCTTTAGTTTACTGTCTTCAGTAGTTTCCTCACAGTGATGGAAATCTAACAACCTTGATGGTGCAAGCAATATTGTTTGTAAAATACCATGGCAGACTTTATTTTTAACTTCAGGGACTCTCTTTATATGATTTGTTGTACTTAAATAAACATCTCTGTTTTTAAGCAATTTTTAATGAATTGATATTTTTTTAATGCAGTGAATGTGATGGTTAATTTTATGTGTCAACACACTGCCTAAGGAATACCCTGATAGCTGGTAAAACATTATTTCTGGGTGGTGTTCTGAGAGTGATTCTGGCAAAGATTTGCTCTCAAAGAAGTAGACTGAGCAAAGTCTCCCTTCTTAGTAAAGCAAGCATCATCCAGTCCTTTTAGGGGCTCAACAAAACCAAAAGTCAAAGGAAGGGCAAATTCCTCTGCATGATCTGAGATGTCCATCTTTTCTGGTTCTGGGATATGACAAACCTTCACTATTTCTCAGTCTCCATGACTCAGATCAGGACTTAAACTATCAGCCCTCAGTCCCAGGTCTTTGGTTCAAACCGAATTATACCCCTTGCTTTCCTGATTCTCCTGCCTGCAGACAAACACTAAAATTTCTTGGCTCCATAACCCATCAGCCAATTTCTACAATAAGTCTCTTGTTTCTGATTCCCTGCAGAACTCTGACCAAAAAGTCTTGGTAGAGAATGAATGATATTTTATACTTTCTTCATATTATAGAGTAAAAACAAAACAAAACAAAAACCAGTGATTCTGCTTAGTTGGTTCATATAAGTAGAATGTAACGATCACTCTTAACAGGTAGTCTAGATTGCAATCTCAAACATTTTGCTGGCTCAAAACAAATGTTCTTGTGCTTAAGGTATGAAATTTTACCCCAGTGAACTTCACCCTTGATAGTGATTTTTTGTTGTTGTTGTTTTAACCACAATAACCTCAACCTGACCTCACTTTCAATTAGTAGTCCTGCTGCTTCCACCCGCACCCAGAGGTCCATTGCCAAGTTGCCTGCAGGTTTGATTGCACACAGCCATCTCCATCTTGAGACACTGTCCAGTGCCTGGGGGATGGGGGGAAGGATGCTTGCAGGTTTGCTGCCACCACCACCTCACCTCGTGGTGCAGCCAACTCTGTCTGGGGACACCAGCCAAGACCTGGAGGTCCTGTGCCAGGGTGCCTAGGGTTTGGCTGCCCTAAGGTCCTCCTGCTGGGAGTGCTGGTGGCCACCATCTTGCCAATTCTTTGCAGGGTCCCTCCTTTGAGCACATCCCTCATGGTCTTTCTGCAAGGTGAAATGGTGTTCAGATCCTAAGACTGCAACATGGCTGAGCCTGGGGTATCTTACATCCTTATCTGTCAGATAGTGAGTGGGTCTGCATGGGTCATTCATGTCCAGGCAATCCTGTGAAACTTCACAGACGAGGGGCATTTTGCCTGGGGGAAGCATTGGTTGGAAATGCTGGAGAGAGCCAAGTTTCCCAGCACCACTAGTCCTGAAGTGTCTGGGGACAGATGGAGCTGGTCAGAAGGTTGTAAGAGGGTGTGAGGGCATCTTGCTATCAACTTGCCCAGCCAACCAGTCTGGCACCCACCAGACTGGAGCTATCATCAAACTCTAGATAATCCCACCTATCACAACTCTAAATGATCTCAAGTCTAGCCTATTTTGCAGCCATTCTAACATGTAGTAAGGTGGGATGCAGACTCTTATTTCAGGTAAGGTGGGGATCCTGACAAAAAAAAAAAACACAATACAACATTACATCTGAAACATAAATTAAACAAAGACTAAGAGAAATTTTAACTTTCTTTTTGTGAAAAAAAAGCAGCAAAATGCTTCCTTGTTTTACAACTTCACCTTTAAACAGATCAGACTCTCATTATTAGCTTCCAAAAATGTATTTAAATTCCAATTCCAATGTGAAGATTAACACCAAATTATATATATAACTTATTCAACATGTTACTTGATACAGCTATAAAACCTCAAATGACATGAATAAATACCAACCAAATTTGTTATTTTTATACAAATAAGAGATTTTGCTACACATAATTTTAGTTTGGAGAACACCAACTTGGCAAAGCTTTGCATTCAACTAAGTTTAACTTTAAAGTGCAATTTAGAATCCAGAGTGTATGGTAACACTAATCACAGGTCTGTATGGATTAACAAAATCAATAGCCTTAAGTTTCTTATAAATTTAGGAAACAGGGTTAATGATAAGAAATTGACTTACTCAAAGCAAACATATATAAGACAGGTCTTCAATTGAGAGCATGGTCCTTCAATGTCAGATACAATGTATAAAAGAGAGCACTTAGTGGTTATCTTGCCAGTAAACTTGCATATACTTTCATTTTATTAACTTTTTAAAAAATATTAATTTTCAGTTGTAGTTAGACACAATACCTTTATTTTGTTTGTTTATTTATTTGTTTGTTTGTTTTTATATGGTGCTCAGGAAAGAACCCAGGGTCTCTGCTCTACTGCTAAGCTACAACCCCAGCCCCTCGTTTTATAAATTTTTACATAATACTTATACAAGGCTTAGATAGCCATAGTTCTCAGTATATGTGACTAGGCATAATGAATACATTATACCTAGTCACATATACTTAGGGTGACATCTATATTGGTAGGTTTAAGTAACAGTTGTTTGATTAACCAGTTACAAAGTAATTGTTTCAGACTTTCAAACAGATACAAACCCTAATGACTTTAAGACTTAGTTTCCACAAGCCGAACAAATAGAATAAAATTATCTTGATAGATAAATTATAGCCAAATTAAACAAACACACTAAATTTTTGAGATTCATCTTCTTCAAACTTTCTGCAACTTACTTAGACATTCACAACTTTAAATCCTTAGTTTTGTCATCTTTAATCTGGGACGTTAGCACAAGAATATTACTTTACCAGACAAAATATTTTCTCATTCAGAAACATTTCTCTTACTTTCTAATTTTCCATACTAAAATATATTTCTATACCTGTAATTTTCTTTTATCTTTACTAGTTTGGGAACTTTTTTGAAATTCATATTTTGAAACAATCCTTATGGATGTTATCTGTGCATTTAATTTACACAACAAATTTCATTCCAGGAGAGGGTTGGACAATGCAACATATACAATAATTATGATTTAATCTTTTTTCTCCTATGTTGCTTTCAATGACATTTTTGAGCCTGACCTGTCTCCATGAACACTATCACAATGCCATCAACTTTAAGTGAGTTCCCCACTGTCACTTGTACCCAGAGGCTCCTTTTGGGCCTTTTCTTATACTAGCAGACTGATATGCAATGCAAAAAGCCCTTTCCATTTTTCTCTTTAGGGGTTCTTGAAGATCCCTTTGCAGAGGCTGCCTATGAAACACAGGTTGTCCTTAGTTTCTGTCTTTTTCTTTTCTGGGTGCAGTTATTTGTCCTGCCAGACTCCCCAGGCTTTTAGTTTATGGGATAGTGTTGTAGCAACAACACCGCTTTGTCCCAGTGATGAACTTGCCCTGGCCAAATGGAGTGTCCTGTCAGATCTTAACAGTGGAGACTATTCCTGTCCCCAGGTCATAAACTGACAGTTCTGGGACCGACTATCACATCCTTTGTAGCCAGCGGCCTCCACCCCCCACACACACCAGAACAAAAGGGGCAGAAAGGCAGGACAGAGGCCAGGCTCTCTTTGGCTATTGTTCTAGAGCCCAGGCAGTTTTCTGTGATTTTCCCCCAGGTTTAGGGCTGGTGTCCATGACCCACAGTGAGATGACCTGCAGCTGACAGGGGCCAGGATGAGGAACAGTGCTAGGAGTGCCAGCTCTGGGTTTAAAGACTGAAATCTTTTGACCCTTTCCTCTGGTGTCTTGCTATTCTTGCACACCAGCAGCAATGCCTTTGGCACCTTCCACTTAGTTCCTGATGGTTGAGAACCCTGATCTTCCTAAGTGCCCGCCCATACAGGATCCTTCATATACTTTACCCCTGACAGGCCTACTTCAACTTCTGAATTGTATAATAATCCAGAAAAACCATTCAAAGGTAAGACGGTGTTACAGTAAACTGTCTTTCTCTTAGGTTTATACCTATTCATGGTGAAAGGAAAGTAATCACTACACTCGGAGCAATCAAGGGATCTTTATTGCAGCGGTGTCTGATTGACTCGGAGAAAAAGAGGAGAGAGAGAGGGCCCAGCAGGAGAAGGTTTTTAATAGCCCTTTACTGTGCTAGCTGCCTTGTTGGTGTACAGTGATTGGGTCACACTGTAATTGATAAGGGTGTCATCTTCTGCCTTCAAGCAGATTGGGCATGGGCTAGGTGTGGGTTTCAAACTAAAAAACAACAAGAGGAAGTAAAGGGAAAAGGTGCCAAATAATCATCCCAAAAGAAAGGGCTAATGAAGGGTGGGAAGCAGACAGGTGAGGGTCGGGTGTTCAGCCTGCCCCACAGCTAACATTTGTTCAGCCTGATCCGCAACTAACAGTACTTCCTTATATGTGGAAGGCACTGGGTTTGACACTTAGCACCACATAATACTAAATAAGATAAAGGTATTGTGTCCATCTAGAACTATAAAAACTTATTTTAAAAAATGTAAAACCACGGACTGGGGCTGTAATTTGGTGGCAGAGCACTTGCCTAGCATGTGCAAGGCACCGGTTTTCATACTTAGCATCACATAAAAATAAAATAATTTTAAAAAGTAAAACTATGAAAATGGTATTACCTAATATTTTCCATAAGGTTAGTCCTCTATTCAAGTTCATCTGAAACATGAATACTGTTCAGTCTTACTGTGTGCACATTCATCATAGCCCAGGAATGGAACTTACTTGAACGGGAAATTAGAACTCACTGAGAACACTGAGGACTGTCTTTATCCTGGCTCTCTGCCCCGACCCAGCACTCCCATTTTCCTGTTACCAGGTCTATTCTCTTCCTCTAAGTCCAAGATTCACTCCACTTGGCTGAACACTAGAATTCTTGTCTCTATTAAAGTTAGGCAGAAAATCATTCAGTGCTTGAAGCTGCCAAACATGAATGGCAATACAAGAGTGGCACCCAGTCTGAAGCAAGGGATGGTGATCAGAAAAACATGGAAAGGACCAGACATTGAAGGGAGGTTTATAACCAATTATTGTAATTTCTGACTGTAAAATTGATTCATACGGATCACACACCATTTGAAATGTAAGAATACATAAATAACAAAATTAACTTACATGTACATTAACAACCCAAAGATAATTAGTGTGAGTGACATTAGGAAGATAGCCATGTAGGAGTGCTTCAGCTTCATCCTGCCCCTCCCATACAAATTCACCCCACAAATATCCACAGACAAGAGTGACCAGAGACAAACATTTAAATCCAGAAAAGCAGGGTTCAAGTGGTAAGAGAGACCATTTTTTCCCATGTTCTCCCTTCCCCAGCTGGAATGAAACCACACACAGCCCATCCCCCTACACACCAGGGTTTCTACAGTGGAAAATGTGAGGTGAAGATGGACATTCAGCTTCACCACCATTCTGGAGCCCTTCACAAGAGGCAGGCCCCTGTCTCTCCCCACTAAAAACATTGAGAAACCTTTCAAAATTGGATCAACTGTAGCAACTATAAACAAAGACAGAAGAGAGCTCACAGCAACAGATGTGTAGATCTTGGTGGTTGCCCTATGCTCTGGGCCAGGGCACACTGCAAAATTCTGACCTGGCTGGGCAGTTGTGGCAATCCTGGTCATATAGTGATAACTAGTGGTCCAACAGGTTCTGCAGAGAGACCAATCCAGATAGTCTGATGGGACTTTCTGAATAGGATGCCTCTTGGAAAACCTCACAGGACAAAGTTAACTAGGAAGAATGGAGTAAGTATACATACTTCAAGCTTTATAGTGTACATGACAAATATACACAATATTATCTGTCCATTTTTTAAAATAATAAAAATTGAAGTTTCAGCCAATTAAAAATAAAAGAGAGCTAGGTATGGTGGCTCATGCCTGTAGCAGCTCAGGAGGCTGAGGCAGGAAGATTGCAATTTCAAAGCCAGCTTCACCAATTTAGTGAGGCCCTAAGTAAGCAACTTAGTGAGACTGTGTCTCTAAATAAAATATAAAAGGGCTGGGGATGTGGCTCACTCGTTTAAGTGCCCCTGGGTTCAATCCCTGTTACCCCCCCAATATATATATATATATATATATATATATATATGTTTTCACATTTCACAATCAATTAAAATATAGCCTATAGGATCTGGAGTTGTAGCTCAGTGGTAGAGCACTTTCCTTGCAAGTGTGAGGCACTGGGTTCAATCCTAGGACCACATAAAAACAAATAAAGGCATTGAATCCATACACAACTAAAAATGTTTTTAAATAATTATTTTTTTAGCTCTAGGCGGACACAATATCTTTATTGTATTTTTATGTGATGCTGAGGCTCGAACCCAGTGCCTCAAGCATGCCAGATGAGAGCCTACCACTTGAGCCACATCCTCAGCCCCCCAAAATTTTTTAAATAGAGTAAAATATACCTATAGACTACATAAATTTCTCTCCCATGCAAGCTTGCACCCTGACATTAGCCACACACTCAAGATAAAAAATTTTATGGGATTATTTGTTATCCTCCCAGGGAGTCTTAACTCAACTCATGGGAATCTATTCTCCACTGGAAATTTTGTTACTGTTAGGCTCACTATGAATACTGTCACATTCTTGTTGAGAAAAATTGGACCGCTTTGCATTCCTACCATAGTAACAATTTCACTTCCCTTGTCAACGCTGGGTCTTAACAATTACAAGTTTTTACAAAAAAGTTGCCCTCGATGAAATGATGCACTTTTAAATTGAATCAATTTGCACAGCATTTTATTCTAGGAAATTGTATACAGGTTTAAACATGTATGATTATTGCAATGTTCTCTTTTTGCTAAAGTAACTAATGGGAGACCATCCTCATCTTCATCAAAGAGCTGGCTGCATATAAATCTGATGGACAGTCCATAGATTGCCATGCAGAAGGAAAAAGAAAAGTCCTTATAAAATGAGCTAGTCTGGGAGGATCTTTAAGATGTAATATTTTAAGATATATACTGAGAACAGCTGAACGTATATGGGCTCCATATTTGCTTTGAAAATAAACATTAATACTAGACACAGCTCTCCTTTCCCTAACGAGAAGTGTTCCCAAACTCATTCCAGGTTTTCCTGTCTGATGTCGAAAAATAAATGTATTTGAAAAGCCACTAGCATTAGTTATCAACTCCCCTGATTTTGCAGGGTCCGACAATCAACCTAGTTTATTGTCAAATTAGAACAAGAACATGGACCCAGCTCAGAAGCTTAAAGGTGTTGCTTGCTTTGGTAGCAAAGAAAAGCAGAGTGTGCTGGACATGACTAAGCTGGGCCCACTTCTCTGCCCTAGCTTCCCTGGGCCAGGTTCCAGGATCTGAGTGGGCGCCTGCTCCTCACCCACCTCCCCACCAAGTACAGCAACAGCTGCCTGACAGGACATTACCACTAGACAAAAAAGTGCTGTGCTTTTTTAAACACACGTGTAAGAAAAACAGAAAGAAAGAAAGAAAGAAGAAAGAAAGAAAGAAAGAAAGAAAGAAAGAAAGAAAGAAAGAAAGAAAGAAAGAAAGAAAGAAAAAACAGCACAACTCGTTTGGGAAGAAAAGACTTGCAAAACATGTTTTTGAAAAAACCATTTAAAAATTTTTTTTAGTTTATTTATTTTTATTTTGTTATATGTGACAGCAGAATACATTACAATGCATACTACACATATAGAGCACTTTTTTCTTATCTCTGGTTGTATGCAAAGTAGAATCACACCATTCGTGTCTTCATACATGTACTTAGAATGATGATGAAGTACATGAAGATGTATGAAGGCACGAATGGTGTGATTCTACTTTGATAAAACCATTTTTATGGAAAAGAAAAGGGCGGAGACTAGAAACGATGATGCAGAAATCAAGGGAAAGCGGCCTCACTCCCTTCAGTGAAAAGTCTCGGGCAAGAGGAAAAGAGAAATCAGTAAAGTACTAAAGCGGAGGCCTAGAAAGTCTCCAGGATGCATCCCCACCACCGTGCCTAGCCAGGCCCACACCCCCGCGCCTCCCCCGCACCCAGAAATTCCCAGCACCCCCTGCTCGCCCTTACCAGCATGCACAAATTCCCTGCTCCCTGCTCCCCACTCCGCCCGAAACCCGCTCCCCCCTGCTCCGGGTGGATCCCAGAGCCCCACTCCCGGGCCCCAGCCCCTCCCCCAGGCCCCAGCTCCGCCCCCTGGCCCCAGCTCCTCGGGACCGCCCGGCACCCCTCATCAAGCTGCGCCCACAGAAGGTCTGTGCTACGGGCCACCCGCCCAGCATCCAGCTTCTCGCCTCATCCTGCCTCCTGCCTCCTGAGTCAAAACCGGTCTTAGCCCTATGTATAGAAGTCTCCACGCCCAGCTCCGCTCTCTGCCCCGCGCCCGCGGATCTTTTAAAAAGCGGCCGGCACACACGGGCACCCCCTCGCGCTCCAGTGTAATCCACACATGGCTCTGGATACCCTCACCTGGCTGCTCTTTTCGGTCACCCTAGCTCTGCTTCTACTGCCCGACTGTTTCTGGTCGGCGGGGACCGGTGAGTTCAACTATAGAGGACTTGGACCAGGTGGGACTGAGCCTGTGGGGGCGGTGGAGGGGCCTGAGGAGGGGACCCAGGCTCAGTCCTGCCATCAGGTGTACATATGTGACGCCTGTCACATGACTTTCTGCCACCCCTTAAGTTGTATCTTGTCTGGTTCTCATCCTCAGGCCATTGAGAGGAGCTGGAAAGAAAAAAGTAAGGGCAGGAGGTGGGAGGGGCAAGAGGAAAGGAGAATGCAAGCTGGCAATCCCTGCTGATGTCTCCCAGCCTCACCGCTGTCTCCCCAAAGCATGCCTGAGCCACAGCCACCAGGGCCAGGTGCACAGAGGCGTGACCCCACAAGGTTAGGACAACAGATATCCCTAGGCCCATCTCTGCTCTACAGACTCTCATCCCAAGGCTGTTGACCCTTGAACTTCCCACCACACTTTGGGAATCTCAGCACCTGCGCCCACAGAGCCTCAACTGCCACCAGCCACAATCACTTTTTTGTGATTCAGTGAGCCACCACCCAGCTCACCTCCCTTCACAGCTTTTCTCATCTAGCCACGCCCCATCCAGGGCCTCCCTACCTTCCCATCCACCTAGGGGACCCTAACCTCCACCAGGACCACCTGGCACCATATACCCATGCCTGAGGACATACCCTGCAAACATCCCCGCCTCACCCACAGATCCTAACACAAGAGGAGGGGGCCCCATTTTTCCAAGTATGACCTTGGTAATGGTATAGAGCTGGGGTCATCTAAGAAACAGATAGTGCAAAGACCTCCTCTTCAAACCCCAGTTCTTTTGATCAAGTCCTAAAGATTTCAGACATTTTACCAGAATAACAAAAATGAGTTTATTGAAGAGAGAGGAAAAGGGAAAGGCAGCACTCTCAAGGGAGAGAGTGGGTTCTCTCAGAGAGGAAAGAGACAACCTGCCTCTCCTGTGCTCCAGTTGTATTGGGGATCCCAGGAAAGTTTCCAGAGAATCCTGCCCAGGCCCATCTCTTGGCTTTTATATATATATATATTTTAGGTGTAGTGGGACACAATACCTTTATTTTATTTATTTTTATGTGGTGCTGAGAATCGAACCCAGGGCCCTGCATATGCTAGGCGAGCGCTCTACCTCTGAGTCACAACCCCAGCCCACCTCTTGACTTTTGACTGACATCAGGGTGACATCAGATTTCAAGTTAGCATTGCCATGACAACTCTCTCTCCTTGGCCCATGCTGACTGGTTCTAAAAGGAATTTTAATCATTTTTATAGGTTTTATGGTTAGGAGGAATTATCTTTATATTCCAAAATCTGTTCTGTGAAACACCCTTCACATAGCTCTCCCTTCAAAGTAACTTGGGTTCCTCTTATCAACATTATTTTCTGCCTAAATTTCTTCCAGATAACAGGTACTTTGCTGAGGAATGTGACATATCCTGTCTAGTAGAGTTAGATAAATTGCTTTTTAGCAAAAAAGCATATGGGGGTCAGCACATTGGGACATTTTATAATTATTATTCAATTATTCTCTTGACATCATGTTCCCACCATTGTCAACTGTCTGTCTAACAGCAAAGGTGCCATCTATATGTTTCTGTTGTGGGAGCATCTATAGACTCCTGACCTTGGATCCTAAGCCTATGTAGTCTATCTCTTGGGGAGCCAACATCTTATAGTGGTATAAAGTAGGCACAAGTTGCAGACAGTAAAGGCAGACAGTAAGCACTTTCAACTCTGCAGGACACACTATACCTGTCTCTATATCAAGTACTCAATTCTGCTTTACTGTGAGAGGAACTAAAGACAACATGAAAATGAATGGGGCACTAGATTTGCCCACTGTCCTAGTCATCTGACCCTAGATTAGAGTGTCTCCAATGTTGGTGCCCATTCCCAGGTTGTCTTCCCCAAATAGTTCTTCAGATGCATATTTCATAGGGAGACGCAGGTCCTATGTTCCTGTGGCTTCAGGTTGGACTGGTTTTTAGGAGGGGTTCCTGTAGATTGGGGCTGACTATCACCCAAAACACACCATTTGCTACCCAGTGGATTCCTTGGTTCACTGGGCAGTAGGCTCCTTTCTGAAGTCACAGGTGTGAGCTGAGGGTGAGGTGTTGCACTAAGTAGAGGACAAATGTGTGTCCTCCAGGATGACATACTATTTTAAACAAACTGTCTGCGCAAGGCATTGTCAGAAGATTGTACTTGGCCTTCACTAAGAGTTGTCCTGATCTCACAAGTGACTTACTAAGTCCGTGGATGATTCATTTTGGTTATAAATTGAAGGAATTTGAAATGACCATTGAGGTTGGTCTGTGGTCGCAGACCTCTGTGAGCAGGACCTGAGTCAGGTCCATTCATTCCTGGCCCCACATGCACCTACCTTGTCAGTACCAGGGGGCCATGTGATACTTCAGATGCCTGGGCATGAGGGCAGCTCACACTGCCTCCAGGATGAATGTCGGCATGTTTTCTCTGTCTCTATGCACACAGACCCAACTGAGTGGGTGGATGGCCCTGTGGGACAGGCTGAAAGGGGACACTGACTGGCTCTGTGGTTGAAGGGTCCCTCCTGATAGGACCCTGGCCTCTCCTCCTAGGAATGAGTTCAGGCTCTGAGACATGGCTGAGGTCTGGAAACTGAGCCAACAGCCAGACTTTGGCGGGCATCAGCCATCCTTGGGTTTTGCTTCACTTCTTGGAACTCAGACAGAATCTGGGTTGCCTGCCCAGGTGCTTTGCCATGAGGTACCCTGTGATCTCTCAGCCCAGGCTGCCTTTCTGCTTCTAAGAATGTGCAGACTCTTTCCTTCCACCTGTTCATCACGTCCATTTGGGTTCTGTGTTACCAGAATTTTTCTTCTCCATTACTTGCTGAGAGTCCAGTTCTGGAATTCTGTCACCCAGCAAGCACTTTGGCCCTTAGCAGTCATCATCAGTGACCTCCTAGACAATGTTGGTGCCCTTCTTGCCAGGTTTTTTATTTTGTTTTATTTTTAATTGCTACATATAAACATAAAATTATATATATTAAAGGAGGTGCCATGTGAAGTTTTAATACTGTGTGAGATTTAAATCATGTTAAATGTGTCTGTCGCTACAAGCATTTATAATTTCTTTATGGTGAAAACTTTCAAAATCCTTTCTTTTAGCTACTTGAGATACACAGGACTTTGTTGTTGTCTATAGTCACCCCCACTGTGCCATAGCACACCAGAACTTCTTACTCCTACATAACTGTAACTGTAACTTAGGACCCATCAGTCAACCTTTCCCCAGCCCTCCTTTTTCAATTACCACATACAGCCTCTGGAACCATTCTCAATTCTCAACTTTTGGGATCAACTTTTTCGGATTCTATCTCCAAGTGAGATCATATGGTACTAGTCTTCCTGTTCCTGACTTACTTCCTTAACATAATGATCTCCATTTCCATCAATTGTGTTGAAGATGACAGGATTTTGTCCATTTTATGGATGAATAGTATTCCAGTGTGTGTTTTGTATCACATGGTCATTATCTGTTCATCAGTAGATTGTTTCTGTCCTTTAGCCTTTGTGAATAGTGCTACAATAAACATGGGAGTGCAGGTGTCTTTGGCCTTTGTGAATAGTGCTACAATAAACATGGGAGTGCAGGTGTCTTTGATAGACTATATTTATTTCCTTTGGCTAATACCCAGTAGAGGAATTCCTGGATCATATCCTGGTGTTATTTCTTAATTTTTTGAGGACACTCCATACTGCTATTCCTAGTGGCTCTATAAATTGACATTCCCACCAATAGTATATAAGGGTTCCAAGCCAGCACTTATTATCTTTTGTGTATTTAATAATGACCATTCTTAGTGGAGGGAAATGATATCTCATTGTAGTTATGATCTGCATTTCAAAGACAATTTTTGGTACTGAGTACTTTTGCATATGCCTGTTGGCTATTTGTGTGTCTCTTCTGAGAAATGTCTGTTCAGATTTTTCTCCATTTTTTAATCAGGTTGTTGGGTTGTTATTTTTTTTTAGTTCCTTATGTAGTCTGGATATTAACCTCTCATCAGATGTGCCATTTACACACATCTTCTTCCATTCAGTACAGTGTCTCTTCACACTGAAAATTGTTTCCTTTGCTGTGCAGAAGCTTTTTATCCTGGTCTAAGTCCAGGCCTTCTGGAATGGTATAGTGAGGATGCCTAAAAATCTGTTCCTCATAGAACTATTGAGAACAGGTACAAATGTTTTCAACAATCAGCTTTGTCAGGCCTCTGAAGATCAATCAAAACTTACACCAACGTGAGGAGCATTTATTCAAGAAAAATGCCAAATTTCAATAAGAACTGTGAGATTTATGGCATGTTAACATGACCCATTCCCATTCCCCACACCCATCTTGGAAGTGGCCTGGAAATGGAGCGAGTGCACAATCTTCTAGGAAAACTAGCATCCCAGCCCAGAAGGTGCACTCTGGCCTTGGTGCACTCTGGAGTTGCCCCATTCATAGGTCTCATCATTATTTGACTACACAGAACTCATTCTTGGCAAAAGTGGGCAAGGGGAATCCTGACAGCAACTTTGTCTTTATATATATATATATATATATATATATATATATATATATATATATATATATATTTACTTGTAGATGGATATAATAACTTTAATTTAATTATTTATTTTTATGTGGTGCTGAGGATCAAACCCAGTGCTTCACATGTGCAAGGCAAGCATTTTACCACTGAGCCACAACCCCAACCCCTACCTTCTCGTTTAAAAGCAAACTAATTTTATTCTTAAGGGACTCCATCTTCATGGCCTAATGCTGCTACCTGAACTGCAGTTAATTCAGGAAACCAGACGAGGGGCAATAGGGGATTAGAAAAGATAAATAGATGGCAGAGTGCTTGCATTGCATGCACAGGTCCTGGATTTCATACTTAGCACCATAATAAAAAAGACAGACACAGAGGAAGAGAAAAAGCTGGGACCTGGTAGATATTACACTCTGGTGGAGTGCAGTGACCATGAGTCAGCTCAGCACATTTATTATATGTTTTATCACTAAAAGGGTTTTGTGAGAAAGTTTCTTTAAAGCAAGCAGAATCAAGATCATAGCTATAAGCAGCCCAATTATGATAATTAGCTTGCACCCATAACTTTCTACCCCTGAACAGCTGGCATCTGAACCTCAAGGTCAAGAACTGGATAACTCTGTGGCTAACAACCTCCTATTGAGCAGGGTGTCACCACAGCAACTGGGTATCTTAATAGCACCTTCTCCCTGAGAGTTCCCAAGAGAGGCATCGCCTCTGTCACAGGACAGTTCAAGACCCATACTTCAGTCACCACTCCCAACAACCTAACTACCAACCAATGACTTTGTCACAGGAGAAGAAGTTTCTGGAGAAGGGGTCTGAGGATTCCCAGAAGCAGGCTGACTCGGCTCAGGACTAGCTGGGTCCTTGGCATATGCATCAGAGAAGAATTTCAGCATGAGCCAGACAAAGACATAGACTGGGCTTTATTTAGGAAGGTAGATACACATCCAAGGGAGAATGCAGCTGACTTGAGTGAGGAGCAGCCCTGACTTGGGCTGGGGGCCCAATATTTAGAGATGAGCTGTACTAGAAGCTGGAGTGGAGATGGATCCAAGGTGGGGCTGCAAAATTTCTCCCAAGTTTTTCTGCACTTGTGTATTTCCCTCATTTTACAAGGGCATGGGCCAAGGTTTGCAACTGTGTCTTCTGCATCTCGGTGGCATGATTCTGCACTTCAGTGGCTTGAGGGTGTTTCCCTTAAGATTCCATATTTCTCTCTCTTTATCCTAAATCCCTAATACACATTGTTGATTAGGTTTCAACATATAAATTTGAGGACAACTCAAATATTCAGGCTATAATAATCCTTCTGCTGAATTGTCTCACCATATAGATGAAGAAACTTGAATAAGGCACATAGCCCTTGTATTTGTCACTTGAATATGATCAGAGTAAAAACCAAAGGCCTAGGTATCTCTATAGTCAGGCCAACCATTCCCTACTCTGTCCCCTGCTCACTTAGTCCCTAACCCAGTGTTTACTCGCTGGTCTTCAGCATATTGCAGAATTCTCCAGCCTCAGAGCCTTTGCACTGCCATCCCTTCAGACTGGACTGTTCTTCCCTGAGGAATCTACTTGTGTCATTCTCACATCTAGTTCTCAGGTGACACACCCTTCCATGCCTCCCCCTTTTGAATCCTTTATTCATTTATTCTTTATTTAATTTTTAAAATTGTCATATAATAGAGATATATATTTCTTTAACCATTTTGTTTGTAAAGGTATCTATTTAAAATTATAATACCTCCACCTGCTGGAACAGTCCTGAACCTTCTCAACCTGAGTTTCCCCCCCCCTCATTCTGTGACCTATTTAAACACACTGTGCCAGATTTTGATTGCTACTGTAATAAATTACATATATATATTCTTTCATTGTTCTGAAGATGTAAACACCAAACTCACAGGGTTATAATCAATAATCATTTCTTTGTAAGGCTGTATTCCTTCAGAAAACTCTAAGAAAGAATATATTTCCTGGCCTTTTCCTGATTCTATTCTTTAAGTCTATTGATGTGATGAATTCCAAAAATCTAAATGGAACACTGGACATCATTTTTTGCTTTAAGTTTAGTTTTAATTTACACTTCTCTAATTGCTAGAGATGTTGGACATTTTTTCATATAGCTTTTGACCATTTGGATTTCTTCTTCTGTGAAGTGCCTGTTCATTTCCTTTGCCCATTTATAAATTTTGTTTGTTTAGTTTTTTGAGTTCTTTGTATATCCTGGAATATGATGCTCTGAGGTACAAGTTGCAAATATTTTCTCCCATTCTATAAGCTCTCTCTTCATGTTCTTAATTGTTGCCTTTGCTGAGAAAAGGCTTTATAGTTTAATGCCATCCCATTTATTGATTCTTGATTTTATTTCTTGTGCTTTAGGAGTCTTCTTGAAGAATTTTGTTCCTAAGCTGACATGATGAGAGTTGGGCCTACATTTTTTCTACTAGGCACATTGTCTCTGCTCTACTATCAAGGTCCTTGATCCACTTTGAGTTGCGTTTTGTGCAAAGTGTGAGATAGGCGGTCAATTTCATTCTGCTATGTATGGATTTCTAGTTTTCCCAGCACCCTTTGTTGAAGAGGCTGTCTTTTCTCTAATTTATGTTCATGGTGCCTCTATCTTGTATGAGATAACTGTATATATGTGGGTTTGTCTCTTCTATTTGTTTGTCTCTTCTATTCTGTTCTATATATTCCCTTCATACTGGACTGTTCTTCATAAATGTTTTTATGCTAATACCATGCTGTTTTCATTACTACAGCTTTGTAGTACAATACAAGGTCTGGTACTGTGATGCCTCCTGCTTCACTTTTCTCACTAAGGATTGCTTTGGCTATTCTGGGCCTCTTATTTTTCCAACTGAACTTTATGACTGCTTCTTCTATATCTATGAAGAATGTCATTGGAATTTTAATAGGACTTGCATTAAATCTGTATAGGACTTTTGCTAGCATGGCTGTTTTGACAATATTAATTCTGCCTATCCAAGAACATGTAAGATTTTTTTCCATTTTCTAAGGTCGTCTTCAGTTTCTTTCTTTAGTATTCTATGGTTTTCATTGTGGAGGACTTTTATCTCTTTGTTAGATTGATTCCCAAGTTTTTGTTTGTTCTTTTTTTTAGGTTATTGTGAATGGAATAGTTTTCCTAAATTCTCTTTCAGCTGATTCATCATTGGTGTGTAGGAATGCAATTGATTTATGGGTGTTAATGTTAAACCCTCTTACTTTGCTGAATTCATTTATGACTTTTAGATGCTTTTTGGTGGAGTTTTTGGGTCTTCTAAATGTAGAATCATGTCTTGGCAAATAGGAATAGTTTGAGCTCTTCTTTTCCTATTTATGTTCCTTTAATTTCTTTCTTTTGTCTAATTGCTTTGGCTAGGGTTTCAAGAACTATGTTGAATAGGAGTAGGAAAAAGAGGGCATCCCTGTATTGTTTCAGTTTTTAGAGTGAATGCTTTAATTTTTTCCCCATTTAGAATGATGTTGGCTTGGGTTTAGCATGGATAGTTTTTACAATGGTAAGGTATGTTCCTATTATCCCTATTTTTATCCTGTTTTGAGCACAAATGGATGCTGATTTTTGTCAAATGCTTTTTCTGCATGTACTCACAGAATCATACAATTCTAGTCTTTAGGTCTATTGAATTACATTTATTAATTTTCATCTGTTGAAACAACCTTGCAGCACTAGAATTAACCCCATTTGATCATGATGCAGTATCTTTTTAATGTGTTTTGATATGCTACTTGCAATTATTTTATTAAGAATTTTTGTATCTATGTTCATCAGGTATATTGATCTGAAATTTTCTTCCCTTGAAGTGTCTTTGTCTGGTTTTGGTATCAAGATGATATTAGATTCATAGAATGAGTTTGGAAGGTCCCTCTTCTTTCTTACTTCATGAAATAATTTGGTGTAAGTTCTTCTTTGAAGTTCTGGTATATCTTGGCTGAGAGGCTATCTGGTCCTAGGCTTTTCTTTGTTGATAGCATTTTGACGGTGTCTTCAATATCATTGTTTGAAATTGGTACATTCAAATTTTCTATGCCCTCCTGATTCAATTTAGTAGATCATATGTTTCTAGAGATTTAAGACAGAAACTTTTGACAAACTGGTAAACTGTTTTCTTAAAGAAACTTTCTCCAATACCAGAGATCTTGAATAGCCTCCAGATCAATAATCCAGAAACATCTCTCCACATAATTGAAGAACTTGGCTTCCATTTTGGGAAGAGAAGGACCCTTTTGTACTTTCTTTCATTTCTGTTTTTTTTTTTTTGTTGTTGTTGTTGTTTTTGTTTTTTTGGGTTTTTTTTTTTTTTTTTTTTGCTTTGGCAGAAGTGGGTCTTTGGTTTTTCAGGAGTTTTTCTCTGTGTTCTGGAGGATTCTTGACCTCTTGATCTAGGTGTCAGTGGTTTTTCATCTTCCCTGTTCTTATGTCATTGTTGTGCAATTTTAGCTGGAGAGTCACAAAGAGGTTTCCTCACTAGTGCTTTTATTTAGTTTCTTCATCAACAAAATCATCACCTTTAGCAGAAACAAGTTTTACTGCTTTCTGTTGAACCTTGCTACTGCTTCTAGGGTCCAACAGCTTTTCAGATTCACTAAAGAGCTTGACATCCCTGGGATATTCCTCCACAGTGTGCACAGACCAGGAACCACACTTCATATCAAGACCATACATGGTGTAATTTTCAAGTCCCCAAGGGAAATTATTTACTGCACAGATATTTTTCAAAACTGCCACCATTGCCTTACTGGGACTGCCTTCATAATCTATTGCCTCTGTTTCAGCAAGGTGCAGTTCATTCTTTGCACCACCCATCAAAAGACCATTCTTAAAAATTACTTGTGTTCATTTTCATCATTATCCACCTGAAAGTGATCATCTTTGTCAGCCTCTATTTCTCAACCAAAAAGGTAATTCTGGGGCTCTAGGGCTCGTGTCTGTATTGACTGAATCTCTCATTGTGGGGTATTGAATGCAAATGGATCTCAGTCTTTAAGAGGAAGGGTTTGAAAGGTTAGAGGTAATGGGACAGAGGAGAGTGAGGTTGGGAGAAAATACAGACATGGGAAGAAAGCAGATAGCAAAAGAGGCAGGGAAAAGAGGAGAAGCAGTATGTAGAAGGAAGGAACTCATATAACCTCCAGCAAGCTCTGCTTCCCCTACAGAGACTGGGTATTCACAGTGAATTTTGTTTTTTAACATCTGCATTTCTAATTTTTAGAATTCTATTAATAAGTAATTCTGTTTTGCATTACCTGCTAAACATGCCTTAAACAACCTTTTTCTTCATTGAATTTCAATAGACTGGTCCTTAGTCCTCCAATGGTAGGTTTGGGGCATGCCCACACCCTAGAGGCTAATTTTGCGTGTTTCTCTGAGACTTATTCTCAATAGAATGTCTCCGGTATATTCCAATAGCTATCTTCTTTTGCTACTTATGCTGCTAGTAGAAGCTTGGAAGACTGTGAGTCATGAGCGTTAGCAAGAACTGGTTAGGGGTTGGGTTTGTAGCTCAATGGTAGAGCACCTGCCTTGCATGTGTGAGGTACTGGGTTTGATCCTCAGCACCACATAAATAAATAAAATAAAGGTTTTGTGTCCACCTAAACTAAAAATAAAATAAAAATAAAAAAAGAACTGGTTGGAAACAGGGAGAAGAGATTGGGGCTCCATGCTGGGCACAGATAAGTGGATACCTCTTCTAAAGAATGGGGAAAGGGTGTGGTTTGGCTAGAGAGGTTCCCTGGAATCTGATGATCAGCTCCTAGGGCCCCAGCCTAGGACACCAGACTAGGTTCTGTGCTCCTGTGTGGCAGCTCCCCTCTGCTGCCATGTTCCTGTATCTACTCCATGATGACCTCCCTGAACACCAAGACCATGATGAATTGACCTGTGATCCCTGATGCCTCCTTTTTCTCTCTATTGGAAATACTGACTGTTCAGCTAGGTTTTAAGTTTAAGGAGAACAGATATCATCTTGTATTTTTTGTACCCAGAAGTTGGTAGAGGTCACTGAAAGTGCTTTCAGATTTTCTCCTGGTAACACTGTGCCTGTGAGGGGTCCCTGATAGCATGAGAGCATCCTACAATATCAGTTAAATGTGACACCAAAATAAGGATCTAGAAGATTGAGGGGGTCTAGGATGAAGAGTCCTCTATCTGCCAGCCTGGCCCTTCAGAGGGAGTCTGAGAGTCACAAAATGATGGGAACTAATGGCTGTCTTCTCCCTGTCCTGAATCTCACATCCACGTTTCTCTCACAGGTACCCACTCTCTTTGCCTCGACTTCACAGTCAAATCTCAGTCCAGACCTGGGGAGTCCTGGTGTGAAGTGCAGGGCTCAGTGGATAAGACCACTTTCCTTCAGTATGACTGTGAGAGCAACAAGATCAAACCTTTGGGTCACCTGGGAAGGGAGGTGAATGCCACCAAAACATGGACACAATTGACCGAAATGCTGAGAGAACTGGGGCAAGATCTCAGGATGATCCTGCTTGACATGGACTTGGAAAAAAAATAAGACCATGGGTAAGTATGGAATGGGGTGAAGAGATAGAGCAGGAGAGAGGAAGGGGTGGAGTGCACATGTGGAGGAGGCTCTGGATGTATTTGTGTAAAAGAGATTAACATTGGCCCAGCCTTAGAGGGATGTGGGGCTTAATGGGCAAGAAAGGGCAAATCTGGGAGAAAAGAATACAGGCCTCTAAATGTGCAGAGAAATTCTCAACTTATTGGGAGGTGATGAATCTATCAAGAGTGGAAGATGATAGTTTTGTTGTGTATTGCAGGTCATCTCACCCTGCAGGCCAAGATGTCTTGTCAGTTTGAAGGAAAAAATCACATTGGTTCATTCTGGAATTTCAGCATTGATGGACAGCCATCTCTCTACTTAAACGTGATGCACATGGAGTGGACAGTGATTAATCCTAGAGCCAGAGGGATCAAGGAGAAGTGGGAGAATGAGAAAGAACTGACAGAATTTTTAAGGAAGGTCTCCATGGGAGATTGCAATCACTGGCTCGGGGAATTCTCAGAGCACTTGGAGGAAATGCCAGGTAGAGAGCTGAGTTACTATGAAACTCAGCAGGATGTGAAAGATGTAGGAATTCTCTTTAAAGGTCTGATGACTTCCCTGTGGGATGTGAGCATGTGCATATAATGGAAAATTTGATGGGCTGAATGACTGACTTCTTTATCAGCTTCTTGACTGGACAATCAGTGATAGCCATGTGGATTTGTCACTAGCCTCCTTTCTCATCTCACCTCCCAAGGTCTCTTCTTTACAGGAGCCCCCATTGTCCATTAATCAATGATGCAGTCATTAATGGTCGGCCAACTAGTTCCCAGGTCTATATACATTTCTGTAAACTTCCAGGCCTTCTCTTGTTACAACAAATTGGATGAACTTTTGCTGTCCCCTTCAGTTGTAATGTGAGCTCTATAAGGACATAGCACAACCTCTGTTCATCTCTGTACTCCCAGGACCTGGTAGAATAATTGTCCCATAATGAGTCAGTATATATGAGTTGAATGCACTGTATGGGGAAAACGGGTGCTGAACAATGGATATTTTTAATTTTGACAGGGATTTTGCTCTTTTGTTTGTTTTAGCACCAACATCAACAGTCCCAGTTACCAGCAGATCTCCACGTACCTCATCTGTTTCAGTGACCAGCTTAGGGATCATCATTGTCTTAATTTTAGTCATCAGTCATCATCATCATCTCCATGGCCAACAAGTTCTACAGGAAATAAACAGACACCATGAAAGGTGAGGAATAGTCTGTCCTCTGGCCTTTGGGTGGCGCTGTCTCAGTCTGGTAGGGCCTTAGGACAGGTGTCCCACCAGTTTCACCCAAGCCCCTGGCCACTGATATCTCTCCACAGAAGTAATGCCCTTCCTTAGCCTTGAGCACTACCCACTCCACAGTAGTGCTGGAATGACTGCTGCTGAGTAGAGGAGGCCACTGTAGGTAGCACAGCAGTGCAGTGAGAGGAGGGACACACAGGAGTCTCCTCCTGAGTGGGGCAGTGCCTCAGATCTGGAGAATCTGGTGGGTGTTGGCTCCAGATCTTTGGTTGAGGAGTTATTTGCTCTCTGGGATAATATAACACAGGTTAATAATTTTCCTTAATGTTGTAGAAGCTGTTCCATCATCTACTATGTCTTCTGTGGACCACAGGAAGGCAACATCATCAGACCACCCTTGGTGGCAAGAAGTGTCCTTAGATGACTGTCTCTACTCTGCCACTCTTTCCAACAAACTTTCCTCCATTTGAGTGGAATTGGAAAGCCTGCAGACATTTCCCTTATTTATAGAGGAAGATGATTTAAAAGGATATTTATCTTGGTTTAATGAGGTTTATCTATGTATTCACACTTATTTTTGTATATAATTAAGTTACTGATGGACAGAAACCACAAGTCAACTCTGCTAACTCACTAGATATTATGACACAAATGATTAAGGCCATAGAGTGAAGTGACATGTGGATATATTAACATCTTGTTAACACTATTAGACTTTATTAGCAAAAACTCCTCCTCTGGCTAGTAATGTTTCTGATATGGGGCTCTGGCTCCAACATCTAAATGGAGAATCTCCATTGTGACCTGAGCTGCAGAAGAACAGTTCTTCCAGCTAATAAAGACTGAGCTGACTCAGAGCAGAACATTCAGTTGGGTTTCTTGGAGGCTTGTTTATAAAGACCATTCTCTGATGGAACAATTCCATCTTCAGGAAGCCAGAGAGCAGCAGGGCTTGCAGACTGGCAGGCTGTTGGTGAGGACAATTATGCCCATCTTCAGAGGAGTTACTAACACCCCCCCCAGGACTTTACCCTCCGTGTGCCTTGAAATCTGGGGCTTGGGAGGGGTCCCCAGTGGCATCTGCCTCCTCCTCCTCCTCTAGCCTGCCTCAGAGAGACTGGTGTCTCTTGTTCTCCTTGATCTTCAGAGAGGATCTTACAAAACCCTCTAATACTTTTTTTGGCATTTCTAAAAGGAAATCATTATAATGCCAACTTCTTCTTAGCATTCCTGTGGTTTTAAAGCCTGGGCATTTAGGCCACCTATTAGAGACTGGACCAACAAACCTTCAAAGAAAACAAATTTCCTCTTGGTCCATTTGGCAGAATTATACTGGTCTGGGCTAACAATTGCAAAGCAATGAACCCCCAAAGAAAATCATCAGAGTTCTCATGTAATAGAGATATTTTCCCCTTTGAACTACCTTTTTAGAAGGTCATCAGAACACTAGACAATCAGCTTTCTTCAACTACTTGCTCAATGTTTTTAGCGAGACTCCTTTGGTATGAGTTTCTCTCTCCCAAATAATCCTCTAGTCCTTTTAACTTTTAGTTCAGCACTAGCTACTCTAATATTGCTATCTGTGGATGTTACATTTTGCCTATTGAATTTCTGAAGGCCAAGTTCCTGATTTGTTTTTCCTTCTATTACACTCCAGTACCTAAAATAAACTTTCCTCCATTTGAGTGGAATTGGAAAGCCTGTAGACATTTCCCTTATTTATAGAGGAAGATGATTTAAAAGGATATTTATCTTGGTTTAATGAGGTTTATCTATGTATTCATATTTATTTTTGTATATAATTAAGTTTCAGAGGTCTCAGTCCATCGACAGACGACTCCATTGCTCTGAACTGGAAGTAAAGCAGAACATCATGGCAGGAGGGTGTAGAGGAGGAGAAACAGCTCAGGAGGTGACCATCAGGAAGCAGAGAGTGCTCTCACTGAGCAGGGACAGAGGCATACTCCAGTGACCTAGTCACATCCTACCTGTGGATTTAGTTACCACCTAGCTAATTCCTATTGTTAATATATCCACATGTCACTTCACTCTATGGCCTTAATCATTTGTGTCATAATATCTAGTGAGTTAGCAGAGTTGACTTGTGGTTTCTGTCCATCAGTAACTTAATTGTCCTCTGCCTCAGAGCATGTCACATTTTCCATCTTGTAGTAAAGCTGTGTATGTATATTTTGTCTCCCCAGTATAGGGACAAAAGATATTTATGGAAGTGTAGGATAGGTATTTCTGTAGTTCAAATTCAGAAGTTAAAAAGGGTAAACAGAAACTCTTAAGCATGACACCATAGTACCCAATTCCTTTTCCCCCAGACTACCAATGGGACCAGTTTCTTCGAAATTGTTGATGTAAAATAATAACTCAACTTTAAAGGAAATAAGAAAATAGTTTACTTTGAGCCAAATATCAGTGTGACCATGGCCTTGAAACACAGATTCAAGTTAGTTTGGATGACGTTCCACTGTGAAAGAGGTTACATGAACTTTCATAGTCACAGAATAAAAAGTCATGAGTCAGTGTACTTACTAAATACATGGGTGAGGTCCTCCAGCACGTGAACCCCAGTGAGATGGCGCAGTCTCCTCCACAGGGTTCAGGTGTCTCAGCTTTGAGGTTGGTGGAGGCTAGAGGTGTTTCAAGCTTAGCAATACATTCTGAGAGTTTTTTCTGTAAGTCACAAGGGTGTCAGATACAGAGGTTGATAAGAAGTGACTGTTAAAAGGGACAAAAGTAGCCCAAGATAACTTTGACTTCCAATCTACACCACACCTCTGATGTTCCACTTAGCCAGGGTCACATGTCTGTAGGGTCTTTGGTACACAGATGCAGCTTCTTCAACCTCAGTCCATAGCAGAACCGTACTCATCATGCCATGTATTATTTATTCCCTCTATCAAAAAGCAGAAATGCTAATGTGGAGGAGGAAAATGTTTTCTACTCATCTTGGGTTCATGATTAAGATCTTATAACCAAAAATCAAAACAGAAAACAGAAAAGCATACAAATTATAACTTCCGCATGACTTGAGAGCCTTTATAACAAAATGGGAACTCAGTTAAATTAAAGTGATTTTTATAGTGGACTTGATGAGGAACGGTCAGTCATGGAGAAATATGATTGAAGGCAAAAGGATATGAGGTACCAGTGATCAACAAGGGACTTAGGAAGGCCTGTTCGGATTCTTCTTGGCTCATAGTCCTGGAGGGAGGATGCTCTTTCCTCCAGGTAGCCAGGAGGGCACTTCCTATAGGAAGGTCTCATGACCTGTGTTTTAGTCAGATTTCTCACTGCTGTGACTAAAAGACCAGACAAGAACAATTTTAAAGGAAATATTTATTTGGGAGCTCATAGTCTTGGAGGTCTTAGTCCATAGACAGCTATTTTTTCTTTCTTATAGAAAAGGTAGCATATCATGCATGTTTTTCTTCACTTTGCTTCCCTCAACACTGTCCCCTGGCAATCACTGTAGTGAGAAACCCTCCTTGGTGTTTCTACAGTGTATTTTGCTGTGTGGTGGAAGCTCTGCCTATTTAACTATTGACCCATCGGTTCCAGCTGCTGCTAGTCTTTATCACCAATAGTGTTGCAATGGTACCTGCACATCTTGTCTTGTGCTATTCTTGCTAGTATGTTTTTGGGATAGTGTTGTAGAATTTCGATTCCCAAAAGACTAACTTCCAGGGTGACTGCTTTGTCAAATGGTATCTTTCTGCTAGGTTTGGCCAAGTTCCTCTTCATCTGAATTGTGCCATTCTCCCCTCCCTCCAGCAGTGCCAAAGGGCCCTCCTGCATCACGGTTGCCTCACCAGTAGAGCACGTGCCACATTTTAGTTGTTTGCCAACCTAACCGGCAAGCAATGGTATCTTACTGTAGTTTCAATTTACATTCATCTTGTGATAAGAGAAAGTGATATTGGGCACCTTTTCAAAGGGCTAACAGTCACTTTCACTTATTTTCTGTGCATTGCCTGTTCATATCCTTGATGAAGCTTTTCTTTTTATTTTGAATTATTACCTTTCTGTAAACAGTATCAAATCCTAGCAAAAATACTCTGTCCAAGAGACCTCAGCTCCTGTGAAATACAGTGGAAGGTGGCATGGGACTCTAGAGTGTAATAAGGAATATTGGATTTCTTGGGTATTTTAATTCACATAATTAACTAATCAATTCAACTAATAATGTTTGCATACACACTGTGTCTGAGCACTGTTCTCTCTCAAAGAGTGGTGGAGAAGAGTTTCCTCCACAATTTGTTCTTGTCAGGATTTTTGTCACATATAGCAACAAACCACAGGGTCTTGAGAGGGGAAATCAAAGGATCCCATCAGGACTTGACAGGGGCCTATTACACTCAGTGAAGAAGATCCTCTGAGGATCTTTGGAGATAGGGCAGGAAGAAGGGTCGCTCATGTTCTCCTGGTTGAAATCCTATATAAAGAGGTTTAACTGAATTTGTGACACAGGAATGAAAGAAAGGCAAATGTGAATCAAAGGCCCCATCCCATTATTCCCACCCTAACCTCAGATCCCCTCCCAGCGCCTCTAAATCCAGGGAAGCCATTTCACACTACTCTCTAAGACTGTCTTTAAGCCCACCCACCATACACATGCACAGCAATTCTCTCACACTCTCCAGATGAGCCACTTCTGGAGGGTAAGCCTGGCTCAGGGGATAGGGCTGTGGTGTACAATGGGAAGCCCTTTCCTCCCCTTCCCACTAGGTGTTTATGATTATGCACAGCTTCCCTCTGGAAAGGAAAGGCATGAAGTCATGTCTCCATTTAGGGTCTGTGTGGCTTTGAGCTCCTTCTCAGCCCTTCTCATACTATCTGTTACCCCAGACAAACACAGGACTGAGACTGCACCTGTCCTCACAAGTCTACCTGACATGTGGACAAGGACATTCTCACGCCCATGGGTTTCCTGGTCACTAGAAACTACTAGTGTTTTTTCAGCTACTTGTGGTGATAGGGACAATTGTCCTGGGCTGGGCTGGAGAATCATTATGCAGGAGTGAGAACTTATGTTTTTATGTATGTCTATTTCTCTATTTTTTTAAGGTACTGAGACTGAATTCAGAACCTCACCATACCAGCAGGTGCTCTACCACTCAATGTACTAGTGAAGCCAGACTTTGAGAGCAAACTCCATTCTCCTCTTCTCCTGGCAGGTGGAATCAGCTCAAAGTGTGGCACCTGGAAGAGCCAGCTTCTTCCTCTGGTATTGAGAGTGTGTTACGGCTCTCAGGGTGGGAGCTCAAGATGGTGGGCCATGCCCACCACTGTTGCCATGGACACCATTGCTCATCACCAACTTTTCCCTGGGTTCTTGTCTTACAAACACGACAACAGAATCCAAGGGTGGAAAGAGCAGGATTTATTCAAGTGTGAAAAAGAACAGAAAGTATATCTAAAATGAACAAATAAAATTAGAAAATAGAAACAGAACTCTCACAGGGACAACAGGTGAGCCTAATAGAGGTTGCCGCCTGAATGTGCTAGTCTAGGGGGCTTTTCTACACTTGGGTTAACACCATTGGTCCAAATTCATGCTCATCAGGGCTTGGGAAAGTGCCATGCTATTGGCTAGCCCTACAATCCCATTCAGCTCTGCCTCACTTGTTTTATACCCATTTGTTGGGAAGCGAGAGGTTCGTGAAATTGGGGATGTTGCAGGGTGTGGGTGTATGTAGAGCAGGTGTCCACACCAGGCCAGCCTGCCCCTGTGAGGTGACAGGTCTGCACCCTCTGGCTCCCAGCTCCTGAGACCCACACTGTGATGGTGGTTCTGTGGCCCTCCAGGGCCACAGCTCCAGGACAAGGACTTGGCTTCATTGTTTAAATATACTTCAGTGGCACTAGAAGGAGCTTCTCACCTCTGTGTTCAAGTCGTGTTCAGAGTACTGTGGCCTCTGACATTTTGTTTTGGTTGGGGGTAGGTTAAAAACAGGTCCCAGAAAATGAGAAAAGTTGAAAAAGGCTGTTGACAGCATTTGGTAGAGTCAGGGTCTGAGGTCATTAGTTAGAGGCCTCTTAAGTGCTTGCCAGCCTCCTCTGTGACCTGTCCAACGTTCAGGTAGCTGTGCTGAACACCAGGGTGTGCCAGCAGGACCTTGCTACTCCCATGGCACCCCTGGCCTTTGCATGTTGTCGTGTACAAATGTTTGTCATGTACATGTTTGTCATGTACAAATTTCCTGAAATATTTGTGCACTCAATTATCCTCCCTTAACTATCTGACTTTTATTCATCTTTCATATCTACTCTGAAAAATCCAGCCTGGGTTAAGTGTTCCTGCTTCCTGTTCCCATGGCGTCTTATACTCTCAGTGTCATATCATTGACCTCACTGCATTATAATTGCCCATTTATTTGTCTGTATCCTTCACTAAGCTGTAAATTCCATGACAGGGACTCCTTTCTATCTTATATGTGGCTGTATTTTTATAGCCAATCATGTCAGTAAATTATAGGCTTTTGGTTAAATAAATAAATATTTTGGAGACAAGATTTCTCTCTACAATATGTGATAATTCATAAGCATCAATTAAATATTTATTCTTATCAAATACATTTAATATTTTTAGTCACTAAAATGTATAGCTTCAAATTGTCACACACTTGAATTTCATTTGGAGACATTTGAGATGTTATAAATTATATCAAGAGTGACACTCTACTCCAGGCACAAATGCACACAGCCAAACACAAGAAGTGTTATTAGACACAGTACTGCACAGGAAATTGGGACATTTAAATTCAGATCCCCATTTCACCACAAACATTGTGTCTTTGGCAAATCTCATCCTTTTCAGGATTCATCCTCATTTGTAACATAAAGGGATTATATTAAAATGTTCCACTTGGTTCTCAAAGATCTAGCCTTAAAATTCTGAGTACTAACAATATTAGCTTTGAAATCTGGTATGTCTTAGTTCAAAATCTGGTCCTTAAACTTACTGGCAGGATTTCCTAGTCTGTATAATGGGGGTAATTGCTACTCAATAATGTTGTCATTGATGAATTAAATAAGATCAAGTTAGTTCTTGACCTGGATCAGGTACTTAGTAAGTGTTCATTTCTTTTCCCTTTAGGAAATGTGAAATATCATAAATAGGATTTAACTGGGATAAAAGAAGATAGTTTATGTAATAAGTTCTGTTTTTCACCTTGCTAACTGCTAACACTGCAGGTGTGACTAGGGAGCAAATACCACTTGACTTTTGGTTTCATTTTCTTAGAACCCTATTCTATTGCCAGACACCCTGGTGTTGGTCATCTTGCTTAGGAGGTAATTAAACCTGGAAATTTGAACATGACAGGATAGCAAGTACCAAGCCGTTGATGTATGTATATAATGGGGGAAAGGAGAATCTAAATTGATGACCTTATACCACCTCCAAAGATAAGTAAAATCATACTTGATCATTCAAAAGAAGGACACAGATTAAAGTGATTCATAAAAAAAAGACCCAGATACTGGTGAAATCTGTTTACCAAGCCTTAAAATTTGGATACCATTATTAAGTCATTTCCAAGCAATAAGGAAATATAGGAAAAAATGGTCTTCTGATTAGAGCCAGTTCCAGAAGATAGACACCAAAAGGGTTCCCATTGTCAGATTAGCAGTTGAAAGATATCAGCAAAGTTGCTGAATTTTTTTTTCTATTTTCAAGCTATTCTTAGTTTTATATAGTGATTTTAGCCTTTATTTATTTGGTAATATTGAGAGCAATTTCATGTAGAATGTATTTTTGCCTTGCTGAAGTTCCTTGTTATCAATAGTTTCCAGAGAGTCCCACCAGGCCCACCTCTTGGCTTTTGACTGACAGCAGGGTGACATCAGAATTTCAAGTCTGCTCTGCCATGACAACTCTGTCACCTTGGCCCATGCTGACTGGTTCTATCTGGATTCTTAATCATTTTTACAGGTTTTATGGTTAGGAGGAATTATCTTTATCTTCCAGAATCTGGTCTGTGAAGGGACACATAACTTGGGTTCTTCTTGTCAATGTTACTTCCTGCCTGAATTTCCTTGTAGATAATAATTTGCTGAAGAATAAGACATATCCTTTCCACTTTGGTTAGGCAGAGCTGCAGGTAAATTGTTTTTTGGCAAAGAAAGCATGTGGGGGTGAAGAAAGCATGTGGGAGTAAGCACAGTGGGACATTTCATAGAATTATTCTCTTAATGTGTGTTCCCACCCTCCTCATCTGTCTGTCCCCTAACAGCAATGGTACATCTATACATTTCTGTAGTAGCATCTATAGACTTCTGATCTTGGATCCTAGGCTCATCTAACTCTTGAGGATCCAGCATCATATAAGGGTATAAAGTAGGCACAAGTTGTTTACTTTCTCCGTAAAGGCAGATAGTAAGGGGTGGCAGGCCTCTGCAGGCCACACTATAACTGTCTCTATATCAAGTACTCATGAGAGCAACTGAAGACCACATGCCAATGAATGGGGCACTGGCATAGTTTTCTATGCCCTAGTTTTCTGACCCTAGATTAGGGTATCTCCTGTGTCTCCAGTGTTGGTGCCCATCCTTATGCTGTCTTTCCCAAGTGATTCTGCAGATGCATATTTTAGAGTGAGCAGCAGGTCTTATGCTCCTGTGGCTTCAGATGGTCTGGTTTTTAGGAGGGGTTCCTGTAGATTGAGGCCTACTGTACCCCCACCCACACTCACACCCTTTGCTGCCCAGTGGATTCTTCGGTTCATGTTGATTATAGGGTACACTTTCTAAAGCCACAGGTGTGAGCTCAAGGTGAAGTGATACACTTAGTAGAGGACAAATGTGTGTTCTCCAGGATGAGATACTATTTTAAGCATTGGTCTGGGGAAAGTAGTGTCAGAAGATTGTACTTGACCTTCTCTACCAGGGTATCCCTGACCCCACAGGTGACTCACTAAGTCCATGGATGATTCATTTCAGTTACAAATTCAGAGAATTTGAAATAACCATTGAATGGATCTGTGGCCCCAGACCTCTAGGAGAAGAACCTGGGACAGGTCCATTTATTCCTTGTTCCTGGCCCCATGTGAACCTTGTCAGAACCAGGGGGCCATCATGATGCATCTTGAGACAGGGTCTCCCTATGTTGCTTAGGCAGATGAACTTCTAGTCCTCCTGACTCAGGGTTTTGGTACCTGGGATTACAGACACATGCCACCATAACAGGATCAACTTTTAAAAATTATTGTTATATACATTTTTAATGGTTGATTTTTTTGCCCATTTCATTAAACTCTTATTACAATATGATCATTTCTGTGTTTTTGTTTCTGATATGAGTGAGACATGATCTTTTTGTTACCTGCTCCCCATTCTTGGTATCTATTCCATTGTTGTGTAAGTGATAAATATTTATTAATATTACTTATTAATATTGAGTTGATTTAATAGTTTAGTAACAATGATCATGCAGAAGTATAGAAAAGATGTTCTTGTATTAAAAAATAAATAGTACTTCTTAGTGAGATAAGAAATATTAGGATTCTAGTCAACTAGATCAAGAAGGTCATGGAGAGAGTGAATGTCCATTTTAGATTTTCCCTTGCCATTTTGTATAAATTTATTTAGGCTGTAATTCTCTCAATAGCCTGTAAAGGAAGTAGCATTTTCATTTTAGAACTGGGGAGATTAGAGTATTTATGTAAATGTTCAAGTTATTGTTGTAATTGTAGGGCTAGGTTTTGATTTAAACCTTCTACTTTGATCTTCTGCTGCTTCCCCTTTGCTTGTCAGACTTAAGTTCCCACAGTCCTTTCTGTGCCTCGAATAAGGCAAACTGTTTCCTACTTGGAAACTTTGTTGTTGCTCCAGCCTGTTCTCTAATACCTGGGAAGCCCTTATGCTAGAGCCACTTGTGGATGATTCCTCTCATCTCAGGTCTTGGCTCAAATGTCTTCTTACAGTTTAGTTTTGAAAGGCACCCTGTCTACCTTAGCTACTCTACCAAGTTCTCTCTGCTTTTACACAGCATCCTGTTTGTATCCTTCATACCACTAATCACATCTTACATTATCTTGTTTATTTGTTGGCATATTTATTGTCTACTTTTCCTTAGTAAGGTCTAAGGTCCAAATATGAGTTCTTGATTACTGTGTATCTTTAGCACCTAAAACAGTGATTGGAACATTGTGAGTACTCGGTATGCATTTATTGAGAAGAAGAAAGAGATAAAGGATGAGGAAGAGCTAAAGGGAGAGAGAATAAGAGTGAGTAATGAGAATCTAGGTACAAGTTTCCAACTTCTTTCTCACTGGATGATTGACTCCTATTGGAATAAGTTATGTAATTACAACCTGTTCTTTTTGAATTTCCTTATTTAGGAATCCAATATGCCATACTCCTTTTAACTCAAATCTGCAAGACTCCAAAATTAAAGTCTGAGTAATTAGAGTAAAAACCATGGGTTGCACAATTAATAATGCTAAATATTCACCTTGAAATAATTGCAGGTAGTCACTAGAACCCATAAATTGGGGAATGAAACAATAAATTTCATAAAATACTTTTCCAGATACAGATAGAATTGTAGATCAACCAGGACACAAGAGGTGATAGCATTATGTTGTTTGATGACTTCCCTGAGGAGAAAGTCTGCTGTGTGTGTGTGTGTGTGTGTATGTGTGTGTACACAAGTGTAAATATATATATATATATATATATATATATATATGCACACACATATATGCATGTATATATGTGTGTACACATATACAATAAATTTCATCATAAAAGGAATATTAGAATTATAACCTTGCTGCTACAAACCTTACCAGTGTGATAAGTATTGAGGGAAATCTACTTAGGATAAAGAATAAGATGTGATTATCTATTTCTCTTTAATTAGTCATCTTCAGTATCAATCTTTTAATTAAAATACTTCAGGAGAAGAGGTATTCTCTTTCACTGGTACCCCATATCACCTAGGAACTTGTACATTGGAGAACTATTTTATGGTTCATTTTCTATGAGGGCTCTGAGACTTTCCTTGGAGATCTTACAGTACCTGCAGTCCACAATGGACATTTTTATTTTGCTATGACACTCAGTAGTCAATTGCAGAGTCTTGAAATGATAGTGAAGCTCGGAATTTAAAATACATATATTAATGTGTGGTTAATACACTATAAAATATGATTAAAAGTATCAGTTTAAGATATAACATATAAGACTAACTAATATATAAGTCTTACATAACATGTAAGATTAAGATATAAGACTAATGTTGGTCTATGTCTTTATTCTAGTCCTAAAGAATATTCTCACATATAATAAAGAATTTCCATTTGATGTTCGGCCTGTCCCATTAAGGTAAATAAATAAGCATCCATATTTTGTCTTCTGATTTTATTATCTATTTTATGCCTGTTTTTCAAATATTTCTGGATTTTTTCCCTATCAAATTTGGTATTGGTGATATGGCTGATACCATTGGTAGCAATGAGATGATTGACATTGACATTGATATCAACATTAACCTAATAATCAGCATCTTATCTGGGAAGTTAGTGGCTCTGAGGGTTAGCTGGTATATTAAGTGGAGTAGCTCACTATTTTTTCTATCCTTTTTTATATAGGAGAATTTCAGCCCCTGGTGAGGAAGAGCATTTGGAATTTGAAGAAGATGAAGAAGAAGGTGGCGCTGGAGCAGGGTCTCCTGATTCTTTTCCTGCTAGAGTGCCTGGTGGGTACAAAAAATGTACATTATATAATTAAAGGTCAGGTGTTTGGAACTTACTTTTGTACTTGTTAGTGGCAGGTAAAACATCTCCAGTTTTGCCAATCTTAAGCAAATTATCATGGCCATTCTGTTAGCGGTAGCTATCGGTTTATTGTGAAAGTATCTTACTATTTGTGTCAGGGATCCTCAAAACATCCCGTGTTTAGTGATTGGCTAGGAAGAACCACAGGACTCAGCATATAGCTGTACTCACAGTTGTATTCTGAGTCATTACAACAAGAAAACACAAGAACAAAATCAGCAAAGGGTAAAGGCACACAGGCAAATTCCAGAGGAAACCAAACTTCTAAGAGTCCTCTCCCAGCAGAGTCAAATATGTACTTGATTCTCTCAACATTCTTTCACACCTGTGAAATGAAAAATATTGTCTATTGGGGAAACACTGTAGAGATTCAGTGCACAAGACACTTATTGGGGTTAGCATGAACCAAAACTACAGACTCCAGGAAGAAAGCAAGTGTTCAGCAGAAACCATATTGTTTGCATGGATGGTTTAGGCACAGTGATCTTCTTAACAGGGCATGATAGGAATCCTGCTGAAATCCAGGTTCCCAGATGCTAGCCATGGGCCAACATTGTAAGTAGGCTTTCTAGAGTAACTGTTTGCTATGTTAATTTTTTTCTTTATATATCTAGCTGTTCTTTAAATAATCATATATGATTGTGAAACCTGGACCTGGAGGAAAGGATACTAAACAGTTGCCCTTAACGGGGAAATAAAGAATACATAGCAAGTCCTTTTTATTTGTGGAAGATCTTGACAAGGTTGTAAAATACCCTGGTCAAGCACCCTGAGTAAATTTTTTGCCTCTTCCACTTCTATACTTTCTTCTGTTCTTATACAGTGCACAGTTTTTACTTCTGATGAACTAGTTCATTTTTTGGAAGTGTGGATATAACACTGTACTATTGTGATGCATTTTTTATGCTTTATGGTATAATTAGATATAATATACATATCATCCAGAAAACTTCATAATTAAAGTCATATTCCAGTAATTTAAATACTCTTTGGTAGAAGACGTTTGAAATATAAACAGTATAGGCTTAGACAAACAAGATACCTGCACTTTTGAGTCTATCATCTGCCAATCAGTAGTTAAGTGACTGTACTTAATTCTTTATAAAAGGAGATGTTGACAATGCCTAATTCATAGGGTTACAATGAAAATTAAGGCACCACATACAAAGCATTTGGCATGATACTTTTCATTTGCTGGAGTAGTGGTGGCTACTGTATTTTCATTATCACTTCTAAATGGTGCTAACAGTCCTACACCATAGGATTACTGGAAAAATTACAATCACTATAATATGTTATTGTTAGTGTTTCTTTGATACAAGGTAATTATTTTCAATCTGCTTGTCCTTATGAAGAAAGAGCTATATTTTACTTGTCATATTTGTAGGAAATTTCAAGATTGCTGAGATGATGAGGTAAATAAATTTGCTAAAATTTTTCTGTATTTTTTATTTCCTTTTCAAACCACATGCTGTACTTGAAATAGATTCCAGTTCTATAAATTTCTGGTTTGATTATTTGTTCACTAGCTATACTTCTGTAGCAAACAAGATCCTTGAAGCAGATGATGTAAGTCATGAAATGGACAGATTAAGGTCTTTATGGGTTTCAGGTTGCTGAGTTGAAAAGAAACTCTGTAAATTAAGTCTATTTGCTATGAAAGATTAATCCCAAAGTAATTAGATTTTTGTATTCTGATATAGCATTTTGGTATTTTATTTCAGAGATACAGAAAGCTCACTAAACCCTTCTATTCCCTGAATTATTTTCCTCAAAGTAAGAAAGAGTACATATAGTTCAATTGGCAATATTTGATTTGTAATCATATTTTCCAGGGCCTATGTCATTATAAAATTGAAAATGTCATTGAAGGACAATTTAACCTTTAACTTAATTGTAGAATGGGAAAAAATTGTTATACTGTGGACATCCAAGATTTCAGTCGTGATAAGGCTGTTGTGTCTATATTATCATGGAAGGGTGCTTCTAAGAATTATAACATTTTTATTACCTTTATTTTATGTAATTTATATAATTGTAAGTTTGTTGTACTTTTTTTTTTGGTACTGAGGATTTAACACAGGGGTACTTTACCAGTGAGCCACATCCTCAGCCCTTTTTACTTTTTATTTTGAGACAGGATTTCACTTAGTTGCTTAGGGCCTCACTGAGTTGCTGAGATTAGTCTTAAACTTGGGATCCTCCTGCCTCATCCTCCCAAGTCACCTGGATTCCAGGCTTGTGCCATAGCATCTAGCTTATTATGATCTTTTGAAAAAAAATATTTATTAAGGTGTCCCTTGCATATATAAAAGGCATCTTTTTTAGTGTGCAGCTTTATGAGTTTTGACAAACACACATGCTAAACACTACTACTGTTAAGCTAATGAGATGAAGTATAATATATGACTATGGTATGACCAAGAGTAGTTTATTCCCATTTAAAATTAAAAATGGATTTTTATCCAACCTTTCTTGAAAAGAATAAAAAATTGTTAAACCTTTCTTTGACATTAATATCATTTTCAAAGCCTTCAATTCTCATAAGACAAACAGTAACTTTTGTGTACTGCTTTAAACACTAACTGGCTTAAGTACATATAGTAGTTTAATTTTCTTAAGGTAATCTCAGTAGATTTCATTTAAATAGAGGATATAAATTTATAACCTATTATTTATTACCTGAAAACTTATTTATCATGTTGAATATTAAAGCTTCTAAATGATAAACCAAAGTAATACAAATTAAAAAAAAATAGCTGGCCAGGATTATATGCTTATAATCCTAGCTACTTAAGAAATTGAGGCAGGAGGATTGCAAGTTTGAGGCCAGTGGGGGCAATTTAGAGAGACATTGTCTCAAAATAGAAAGAACTAGGGATGTAGCTCAGTGGTAGGGTGCTTGCCTCACCTGTGTGAAGCCCTACATTCGTTTCCTAGTACCACATGCAGAAATAGCCATGACATAATTTTAGACAAAATTAAAAAAAAAAAAAACATTTCTGAGTGACCTAAACATAAGCCTAGCAATCTCAACATTATTCTAGATTTGTATTGGTTATTCATCTTTTATATAGTCTTAGATATGTACCAAAAATGTTTTTTTGAAACTCAAAATGAAGAGTGAATCTTACTTCTTTAATATCAAACCTGTACTTGTTTCTTTCCTGCATAAATATTCAATTCTGAGTTGAACTTGAGAGTTAAGCAAATATGGATTTCATTTTCAGCTAAAGTGCAGTTTTTTTCTTACCCATGCATATAGGAAGTTGAAAACTGCAACAAAATATTCATTGCTGTTCCATGAATATTAGGGCATCCTTATTTCACAGAATTTTAGAATATATTTAGGGTTAAGCAGTAAATACCCTCAAAGTGTGCAGTTAGACTCTGGCTCTCCGTGCACTTCCTTTCTCTCAAAGTCTCAAATTCTCAGACTGAGCCGAACAGTCAGAGCCAGAGTCCCTCATCCAGTCATGTACTTATTTTTTTTTAAAGGAACAGTTTCTTTTTTTTTTAATATTTATTTTTTAGTTTTTGGCGGACACAACATCTTTGTTTGTATGTGGTGCTGAGGATCGAACCCGGGCCACACGCATGCCAGGCGAGCGCGCTACCACTTGAGCCACATCCCCAGCCCCAGTCATGTACTTATATTGAAAGGAAAGGAAAATACCATTCAATGTTATCTGGTAGTTCTCCTAGCTGTTTTTCAATAGTTTTAAGGCTTGCTAATATTCTATTACTCTCAAGCAGTTTTGGAAACATTTTAAGATTTCTTTTTTATAATTTGTTTCTTGTTTGTTTGTAGTACTGGGGATTGAATTCGGGGGTGCTCTACCACCTAGCTACATCCCCAGCTCTTTGACTTATTTTTTTTTTATTTTGAAACAGAGTTTTGCTAAGTTGCCCAGGCTGGCCTCTTCTGCCTTAACTTGCCAAGTTCCTGGGATTACAGGCATGCACCACTATGTCTGGCTCAGTTTTTTTTTTTTTTAATCCATGAATCTTGTCACTTGAAGTCAAAAGGTTTTCTCCAGAGCTTTGCAGATATTGGTTCATAGGAAATGTCTATTGAGTAGGCTCTTCATCAAGGCTCTAAGCAACATCTGGCCTGCTTTTTCTTGAAAGTCCTCTGGCCACTCAAATTTTTAACCCAACACCTGTAGTAACTCTTCCTTGCATGCTAAATGGCAACTGCGTATGAAGCATATACCCACTGATTCATCTTAGGTTTTGTGAGAGTATTTATTATTTTTTTCCAGATATGATGGTGACACTTAAGAATTCAGCCATTATCCAAAACACATATTTCTGAACACAGAAAAATACATATTTCTAGTACCAGTCAATAAAGAAAATAAAAACAAGAATATATTCATATAACTTATATACAAGCAACTTTAATCAGGTATAATTTTTAACAGACCTAGAAATATTATTATTTGAATGCTAATGAACCCTAAGATTTTTATCAAACTTTTAATATAATTTCAAATTGAACAAACTTCTTATGATTTTACTCTTTATCTTGAAAGGTTGGACCAGTTTCTCAACTACTAATCAGTTACCAACCAAAAGAAATTGTGCATGTGTTTTCATATTTTCACACAATTTGTATGTGTGTACAAATTGCAGATGTGCAGTGCAAATTGCAAAATTTTTCTCTTGCTAGATTTTTAAGACCCATTTCATGTTTTGTGCCATCTACAAAATGTTATGACCAAATAATGATTTGACAATACCATTATTTTAAATTATGTTAAAATTATCCCAAAATAATAGAAAATATTATTTTATATATATCCTTTTTATTGGATTTTAAAATTACAAAGAAATGTGCACTTAAAAAATGTGTGTGACAGACTTTGAATTGGTAGTATCAACCATCTGAATTTAATTGCAAGTATGATAAATCTAAAACAAAGAAGACATAAATATATAATCACACACATATGATAATGCTGAGTTTACATTTTAGATATTAGGTTCATCTCTGTCCTAAAAGTATGGACAACAAATTTTGTACTCCTTATTCATGACATTTAATTCACCAAGCACCAAGGCAAAATGAAGACTGACTCACCTCTTATTGAAGTAAATGCCTGTGACAAACATTTGTACGATATCATGTAAAAAGCAAATAAATTCAAATCAGTGTTTTGAAAAAATATAATCTTTGGTAATTTTCCTCTTTTAATGTTCTGACCTAGACAATAATGTACTATTTTGGAACAAAGACTGTCATGCCATTTCCAATTTTGGACTAGAAATTGTCCTTATGGTATGATATGAGATATAAACAATAGCAATTTTAAAAAGCAAAAATAAAAAGTTGAAAGAAAAGAATGACTTCCTCTTCTGCATGTGAGGACAGGGTCTTAAGGATCCCACTGACCTTCATATCCATGTCACTCCAGACTCATTCTCAGGCTGGTGGTCCTTTCATTGTCTGATTCTCCATGATCTCTATGGCTACACAGAGACTATTGAATGTGAGGCCATCCTACTTGATACTCAGACCTTCATTTTTTCTCAGCATCCTCTTGTAACAAAGAAGTTGTGGGCGATGGGCGGGGGGTGGGGGGCTTCAGATGCTCTCCCATTGTTTTTCTGTACCTGTTGCAGGTAGAGTGGTGCTTCATTTCTTGGTCTGTGTCAGTGCTGTGGGGTGCCCAGCAGAGGCAGAGGCCTTACTTGCACAATTCCCTTTCCTCTCCACAGTGGCAGTGGCTGTAACATTCTTGGCTAGGTCAGACGCTTTTACACAGTTTTTAAAACATTCTTGAGCGAACTTGTCTATGTTTAACAAACAGCCATTTGGGGGATCCATAGCTACCTTCATAAATTGTTTTCCACAGATGAAGCACAATGAAATAGAGCAACTTGAGTTTTTACCCAAGTACCACCTGTTAATAAACAGTTTCCATCAACAAGATGGACTTTTTGGTGTCCCCTATTACAGTAGTGTGGTGAAATGGTTCCAAACCTTCTAATTCATTGTCATTACTTTATCAGAGTTGTCTTTAGGTTTAGGCTTAGAATCTTACTCTCGCAGAAAAATCACACTGAATTGAGTAATTCCTTCCAACTCTTTTTGACACCAGTGAGAGCATGCCTGCTCTGGTTGGTGCATAAGAGGTGGTTGGGGCAGATAAGTCAGAAAAAGACGTGCTTTCTGTGTTCAGTACAACTTGGGGCTCACCAGCTACCAATGGCTTCCTTTGTCTTGCAGTAAAAACTGAAAGTGGAATTAACCAAATGAACACAGTCCTGCTGCTCACTGCTATATGAGTGTTAAAGACCTATCATATTGCTATCTGGGCTACTCAGTCTCTGTCCATTCCTGTGAATGTGCATTGCCCAGTGTACAAAGTTCAAATGTTACTCTTTTTTAATCACTCCCTTACTTGGAGTTCTTAGTGACAGCTCAATAACATCCCTGGGATGTTATTGAAAACTTGGTTTGGACAGCAGTAGCCATTTAGAGTTTTCCATATTTAAAAGTATGAGGCATAAATAGTGGCCTCACAAAAATGTCTATATTCTAATCCTGGGAACCTGTGACTGTTATGTTACATGGCAAAAAGAACTTTGCAGAAGCTTGAGATGGGGAGGTTCTGCTGCAGTTCCTTTTAAGGCTTTAGGGACAATTAAAATAAAGATGTTAAAATGGAACATGATGGTTAAAAGCATGGACTCTGTAGCCAAACTGCTGTGTGATTATGGATAATTTGTTTTTCTATGTCTCAATTTTCACCTCTGAAAAATAGAACTAAACTATTGTTGTGAGGATTAGATGAGAGGATTAGGATAGTATGTGGCACATCACAAATACTCACAAGTGTTAGCTATTTCTTATTTACATAGCAATTCCATGTGGAAGAACATTTCTTCTGATCTTTGCTCTAGATCTGAGAGCAGATGATCTAGCTGGAATAGCACAGGTTACACTGGATTGTGTGTAGGGATTTCTTTCTTATCCTTGTTAGTCTTTGAATTTTATGAATGTAGTTGACTTGTTCTCATATTACACTATGTAATTGGATATGTTAATTCTTCACTTAGAAATCTTCCTTTTAATGCATTGGCTCAATTTACAACTATCATGGTTTTATCTTTGATGCAGAAACATGCACCCTTTTTCATCTAACCTGGGAGCTATTGATGGTATGGTATTATTTTAGTATTTGATCTTCTTTTATGTTTATTATTTCTTCACTCATTGATATAGATTTTCTAGCCATTTTTTTTTTACTAGACAATGATAACCTCTAGAACTGGAAATTCAGTCATTCATTCAATAAAATATTTCTTCAACAAAGATCTGTTTAATCCTTGTGCATACTACAAAAGGAACAGTTCCCACACCTTTCAGGATGCTTATTGTGTAGTCAGCAAGACAGAGCCAAAAGCACATGATTATGATTAGAGATGTGTACCAATGTCATAGGTTGGCAAAAAGAAGGACTGAGGGAGTTCAGTAAATCTAGACAGATTTAGGACTCACTGAGTATATAGGAGTTGACCATGCAGAGAGAGAGCACATCATAGACCATTCTGAAACACCTAGGCACCTTTCTATGTAATCTATGATCTTAATTACAGTCAGCTTCCTTCATCATGAAGCACAAGGTTTGACATTCTACCTTGAATTAAAAAAGAAATTCAGACTTGAAATCACTGCCTCCATATTAAATTATTTGAAGCATAATGATTACATTAAACCTTACTGTGTAGTCTCAGGCAAAAAGATTGTTGGTAAGGAATGTAGCATCAGCCCTACCATTTCAACTGAAAGATCTAGATGATGATAGGTTATAAAATTGACTTACCCCAAAGTAACAAGTTTAATATCAACTTAGAAAAAATAATCTTAACATCAAAAAGACTTTGAAAGTTGTAAAGCAATCATCTTTTGACTGTCAAAAAAAGTAGTAAAGAGGTAAGACATAAAAGAGGTAACATTCTTGGGGGTTTCTTAGGGTGGGGTGGGGTGGGTTCTTTTTTTGTCTTTTTGGGAACTGGAGGCCGAATCCAGGATTTTGCAAATGCAAGGCAGACACTTTGCCACTGAGCTACATCCCAACCCAACATTCTTTTTTTTTTTTTTTGTTTTTTTTAAAGAGAGAGTGAGAGAGAGAGACAGAGAGAGAGAGAGAATTTTAGCATTTATTTATTTATTTTTCTTAGTTTTCGGCGGACACAACATCTTCGTTTTGTATGTGGTGCTGAGGATCGAACCTGGGCTGCACGCACGCTAGGCGAGCGCGCTACCGCTTGAGCCACATCCCCAGCCCCCCAACATTCTTAATATATAAAGAAAAAATTTAATTGTAATAACCAAAGCAGAATACATGAGAGGAACAGACAACATGAGCGAGTGCGCACTCGTGCACACACACACACACACACACACACACACACACACATACACACACACACATTTAAAAATACCCGTTAAACATATAAAAAGATACTAAACTTTATTTTTAATAAAAAACATAAATTAAAGCTACTGTTGGTGAG